>NW_010227525.1:11606-20967 GCF_000690775.1 Eurypyga helias | reverse complement strand
CTGAAGTTTTATTTTATTGGAACTTGTTACTTCAGTATCTGTACATAAAGTAACTGCATTTCCCCAAATTTTTAGTAAATTTGGGTTTCCTTTCTATGAGATCAATAAGACAGTCTTCACATATGCAGCCTGTAAACTAAAAGGATCCTTAAAATCCCCTTCATTGGCAAATTTCAAATTTAGGGGTATTATTTCTAATTTAAATTTAATCAGATTTGAAAGTACATATGATAAATGGATTCTTTTAATTCCTCATATCTGAGAAAACTAAGCATGCAAATTAAACGCACTAAGATAAGCCCACAGTCTTGTCATGGTTTAGCACAGCCAGCAACAAAAGACTGCGAGGCCACTCACTCACTCCTTCCCTTAGTGGAATGGGAAAGAGAAAATATAAGGAAAGGCTGGTGGGTCAAAACAAGAACAGGGAGGGGTCACTCACCACTAATGGTCATGGGCAAAACAGACTTGGCTTGGGGAAGAAAAAACAATTTAATCAGTTACCAATCAAAATCAGACTAAGGTAATGACAGGTAAAACAAAACAGATCTTAAAAAATACTTCCCCCCACTTGCCCTTCTTCCCAGGCTACCTACTCCCCACCAGCAGCACAGGGAACAGGGAATGGGGGTTGCGGTCAGTTCATCACATGTTGTCTCTCCCGCTCCTTCCTCCTCAGGGGAGGATCCTCACACTCTGTCCCTGCTCCAGTGTGGGGTCCCTCCCATGGGAGACAGTCCTCCATAAACTTCTCCAGCATCAGTCCTTCCCATAGCCTGCCCTTGTCTTTTCTAACTGCTCTGGCCTGAGTCCCTTCCACAGTGTGTAGTCCTTAAGGAGAGGACTGCTCTGGCACAGGCTTACCATGGATGCATCGGCTCTTCGGGCATCCTCCTGCTCCTCATGGTCTGCACCACGGGCTGCTGGGGAATATCTGATCCAGGAACCTCCTCCACACCTTTTCCTCACTGACCTGGGTGTCTGCCTGGTTGTCTCTCTCACATCACAGTCCTCTCTCCGCACTGATTCTCACCACAGTGGTTCAACTTCTGATGCTGATTGTCTTTTTGTGTTTTCCCTTCTTAAATATGTTAATTCTCAGAGGTGCTGATTGGTTCAGCCATGGACAGGGACAGGTCCAGCTTTTGAGCCAGGCTTCTCACAGGAAGAAGCTCCTATTCCTTGTAACAGGTGGTATGTTACTGCCTCTTAGACCAGCAGCTCCTCAATTCCCATCTGAAATGGGTGAGGAGAAATGCAGAAGGACTTCATGTAAAAGCTACACACCATTTGTACTGTAAGGAAAAACTGTACTTCTATAAACCTCAGAAATTATTTGAGTGCATCCATGCAAGAACAGATGAAGGAAAATCAGCTGAGGCACTTTATTTTAGCGGAGATTGTAACTATTTACATGTTCTTTTGCTGGAGGAAAAAGGCTGTGGGGTGAGAGGTACCCAGCTGCTGGTATCCACATGTGTAACTAGAAAACTGGAGTCAGAAAAATGACTGAAAACATTTTTATGAATCAAGAGCCAAGCTAAGAGTCTTGTGAAATTATTGTTCAGTGCTAACATTTAAAGCAGGATTATTTTTTTCCTTGCCAAGAAGATATTGCCGTTTTCACTTCATCAGCCCATCACCATCACTACTTATATTGCACTGAGTATAAAAACTTCTTTATCTGTACAATAAATAGTATAATACAGCCTACATTCTGCATGGAAATTCCTGAGTGAAACTAGTAATATTTGGCTTTTTCAAAATCCTTACATAAAACCATCAAAACAAACACTTAGAAAGTGTAGAATCTAAAAAAGAAAAAATATATTATCTTGAATCAGGGACTGGTTTAAAAGTATAAAGTGAGGAAAATTATTATGGGTGAGGCTGAAGCTAAATCTCAATTGAGCTGTCTCGCAAGCTGCACCTCTTGCCCAATATCTTTCTTACAGAAACATAAAAAAAAAACTAGGGGGAAAAAAAAAAAACCAAACCCAAAACCAACATGCCTCTTTTTATCCAGGCTAGAAGTTTTCAAGCCTGATTTCACTGTATTTGTGCAAGTAACAATCATCTTCCCCTGGCAGCTGGCTATAGAAGAGGTGACATAGTAGGTCTCTTCCAGCTCTCAGGTCTGATTAATTTATTTTTCAGGCATGTCATGAGCTTTTCATCATCATTTCTGAATTATCCGGCGATCAGCATTAGTTCCAAACAACCTCACATTGTCCCCAGTACTTTTCTGTACAGGCTGAATTTCTGCTTCGTGTCATTAGCTATCTTTATTGATTGAAGAAGACAGACATGGCACCGGTGCTTGCCCCTCTCCATTCACACTCGCCAATGAAGGCTGGTGAAGTGTCTCTGTAACTGGCAGGCATGAAAGCATTTGTCCCCATCTCATGACAGCTACACCTCTGAGAAAAAGTGATGTTGCATATTCATTCAGCAGAGGTCAGCGTGGAAGATATAAACAGAATGTATTTATATGTATAATGCCTCAACTTTCTAAAGCATTACTTAATCTATTTCCTTCATGAGTATGTATTGTGTTGAATATGCATGGGTCTGTGGAAAGCGTTTCACAAGTCTTCTCCTCTAAGAGGTCAGGTAGTAACCTTGCATACACAGAAAACAACAGTAACAACCACCACAATTCATTAATATACTTTCTAGCTTGAAAAGAGATGAAAGAAAAAGCCAGGCTGCCGTGAAGGAGATGGGAGAGCTGAAACAAGAGTGCTGGACTAGGATTACAGAGCCAACATTACCCTGGGCTTCTGGAGACAGGTGACATAATTGTACATTTTTGAAAGTGGTCACCAATTTTTGACCATTGGCTAGTGATAAAGCAGTCTGGCTCCCAGAGATTTGTGTAACTCCTATTAAGCCAAGTGGCCCTCTACTTGGAACCTCCAAAAAGTGTCTAAAACATAAATTAAATTTGGCACATATGGAAAGAGGCTTAAAAAAATATCCAGATGGGCACAGCTGAAAATCTAGGTTTTCCTTTTCTACATTTCTCTTCTCCCATAAGCAAAAGGAGTGACTGTACTTCACAGATGATGTTCCATAAAGTTCCCTGGTGGTGAAAAACATCTTTTTACAGTGAAGGATTGTTCACTTTTGTTCAATTTAATTATAATTTCCTACTTCAAAAAGGGCTTGTTGTCAGCATGCTCCTTTGGCTGTGCAGTGTTGCCCCATCAGCCAGAATATGCTGTCTCATGGAAGATGAGGTCACCAGGAGACAGTTGAACAGAAGAATCCATCTTGATCCCTATCCTTCAGTCTGTAGGGCATCAAGGTAAATAAGACACGACTGTTATGAGTGAGAGCCTAGTAACATCTGAAAATGTTCTGTGTAAATAAGCAGCAGCCTGATCCTTTCCATTTTATTAGACTTTCTTTAAAGAAGTCTAGCATAGCAACTGACTTTTCAGAATAGATAGGACAAAAGGTATATTAGATGCTTGATAGATATGTGGATGAGTTAACTCTAGGGGAAAAAAAAAAAAGGCATGAAGGCAAGGTTGTGAGGAGAAAAGAAAAATTAACGTGGATGATCTTGACAGGGTACGTAGGAGAGAAGAGAAGCAGATATTATTGATCTAAAAGCGTATTGAATTTGTGTCCAAAAGTCACTATTCCAGTTGTGGCCCAGCTGTCCTGGATGTCAGACAAACACAAAGATAACCTGTGTTCCAGAGAAGGTACAGTCTAAGAGACGGTGATGTATTGCGAATGTATTACAAGCAGAAGGGAATGAGGTACTAGTTGTCAAATTGTTTGCTCAGTTTGCCTTGTTGTGGTGTTTATTGAAGGATGAGGAACATTCACTCCTGTAGGAATATTTTTTGTGTTTTGTGACACTATTGAAGATTTAAAATAAGAATATTTCTGATTCTGAGTTGAACTGAATGAAATTTTCCCATCCCACCTTCATTTTTAATTTTTTATCTGAGGCCAAGGGGGTAAAAATCTAAAAAGTAATGCTTGTCCTTTTCTCATTTGGATTTAACAAAACTAAGAATGTAAAAAATATTTTGAACAACATTTTGTCAAAATGTTTGAAGATGATGGGGTTTATTTGTTTTCAAGTTGCAGTTGCCTGTGAAAGGTGTTTGTACCATTTTCCAACAACCACAAATCTTCCATGATAGCAAAGAGACTGTCCATTAGCATTCTGAATGGACTTGAGAAGGATGACATTAGAGTACTGGAGGTCACCTCGATGGTCATTTCAGCCAATAATAAGAGACGTTGGAGGTGATGGAGTTGCAAAAGCTGACAAAACAGAATGCAATCAAGAAAATCAATGAAATCAAGACTGCAGTAATGATCAGGAGTGTTAAAGCACCTGATAGGTCACAGGCCATCAAAATTGGGTATGCTCTTTGATGCAGGAAGGAAGAAGTCATTAGAAATGTCAGCAATGTCACAGAAATGTCAGCAATGTCACACTTAGTTGTGTGAAGAGAGTTTACAATGAAAGTGGTAAAGAAAAAATTCACATGATAGTAATAGCCAGTGTATTCACGTTGTCTGGAGGTGAGAATTAAAAATGGTGAATAGTTTGAGTACAAACCAAGGGATAGTGTTCTGAGGTAGATAAAAATTACGTGAGGGCAGAGCCATAGAGGTACTGAAGACTAGAATTCTCTTAAAATACGTCAGATAAAAGGTTGTTGGTAGAGAATGGCACATACAACAGCACCTTAGTAAGGGACAAATGTCTTGTCTCTCCATATTTTTTGTAGGCTCAAGCATGTCAGTGAACAGAAAATAAGAAAATAACATATACAGTGTGTGATTGACATGAAATATTAGTACCTATGGAACTCTATCACAGCAAATCACCGCATTACGATTTTACATATATGACAGTGAAATTGGTGACGCTTATCTGTGCATTTTGTTTAACTCAAATTAAAAAAAAAAAAAAGGATCCAAAATAGTTGTCAGTCTGCTCCAACTCTAAATACTGGAAACATTTACTCTAGTCATTATTTGCAGTCACTATTTGATCTGGTCATGAGGATTACAGTGTACTGCAGGGAAAGAAGGCAAGGTAGGGAGCAGAAAAGGGAGTAAATAGAGGGCATTCCACCACTGATAAATGAGTCAGTGATTAGAATCTTTTGGAGTCTGTTACTGTACAAAGAGCCAACTTTTACTCAGTTTCATTCAAGCAAAATATTATTAGCACAGGGAACATGGACCCAGCCTGGTATGTTTCTCCTTCCATGTCACAGATTTTATGCCCCTTTTAGATGGACCTATAATCCATTAGAATAAATTGTGCTTAGAAAGACATAGTTTGAAAATTGTTTTAATGAAAGTCTGTTTTCCAGCACCACAAAATACAACATTTCTTTCATTCACAGTAAAACCAGCAAATAAATGGTATATATATGAGCTCCTCAGTATCACTATTTTGAATTGGCTGTTCTCATGCAGGAAAAGTTATTTTAGAGCTCGGCTTGCTCAGAAAGCAAGCTTACCTTGAAAATGTACAGAGTAGCTGGCACTGATTTAGAAATTCATAACATAAAAACCAGGAGCATTTTTAACCTAATTATAGCAGACTGTGTTCTAGATTAGACTTATCTTTAACCACTGCTTAAGTATAAATACATTATTGATGTTAGCGTAATCTGGAATTTATAGAATATTAAAATGAAGATGGGTGCTACCCCAAGAATGATATTCCTGCAAAAGGCAATAGAAAACAGTTAGCTATAAATAGATAGATAGAAGTACATGGAAGTTGTGAGAATATACAGAAAGCCTGATGGAAATAAATAAACAAAACAGAATTAGCAGCATAGGAAAGGTGATTTGTATGGATGGCTATGATACAGAGGAACAAAATGCTTTGTAGTTGTTTACAGTTAGTTTCTCCCACATACAAAGGACAGCATAGAAGATAGTCCCGAAATGTTGTTTGACTGTGTAGTAAGTGAACCAACAATCAATGGGTCAGTGACAGTAGATATCATCAGCCAGAGGCAGGAGCCAAAGATTTAATAGAAAAAAGAAAAGACAGGCCATAAAGATTCTTGAAGATAGACATGGCAAGTGTGCTTCAGACCAAGCAACCATTAGGGAAACTGAAAGACAGGGAACAGGGAATGGTTCAAGACACAGAAAAATAACTTTTATGGGACCACAATACAACATGAACATTGTTGAGGCACAAGAGGTAATATCTCCCAGCCAGCAAAAATATCCCACTGTAATTAATGCACAAGAGCCTGGAAGACACTTTCAGTCATGTGCTTTAAGGCCATGGGGGAAATAATCTGGAAGATGATTCCACGTCCCATTGGAAGATCTTACGGAGACGTTCAAGTTGAAGCTAAAGCCAAAGATACACACCTGAGTGATAGGCAATGTGATGATGTGGTCCTGAGATGTCAAAACAGAAGATGGAGAAGAAGAGCTCTGCAACAAAAATCAAAAACTCTTTTTTGACCATATGTAACCTGCAGTTAGACATCCATAAGGACTGTCAAAAAGGTAGGTAGATCTGCTAGCTTTACATTCTGGTTAGGCCCAGGATAGGTTGACCATTCAGCACAGAGGTCATTGCTGCTGCCAGATACCCAGAAACAAAATGGACAAGAGAGAAAACTGAAACTGAGAGTGGAGGGTTTGTTAAAATAGAAGCAGCAGAAGATGGCAGAATCATACAACTGAAGTTAGATATGCTTTAGATCCTTATCCTGAAACTGAATTCTTTTAACGCTGAAACATGTTAAAAAGTTCTTCCTTGCACAGAGGCCAGAACTTTTGGTATCTTTCAGGATGAAGTCATTAGTTAAAATGCTACAGTTCAAAAGAAGTATAGGATAATGGAGTAATAAAGTATCAAAGAAATATCTCCTTGGAAACAAACTCAAATTAAATAGTTACAGCCTATACAATTAGAGCATACAGTGAAGTTCATAGCCACTGCAGGCTACAAAACACATTTTCTTGCTATCTGAGTCTTGAACTATGATCAGGAGCTGACAGAGCAGAGTTGACATTTTAAGCCACTAGCACAATGTAATTTTCCTCTTCTCATGCATTTTTTTTTCTGATTGTTGATTTTGTTTATATTCTGAAATGAAATTGTTGCCTTCCTTAAATTGGCATTTTGTTTGAAGTTTTCCTTTTGAAATAAATCTCGGCTGACTGAGAATTATACTGCAGATTGCTGTGAATTTTTGTTAACCCCCAGACCTGTTATTTTCAAACTACTTTGGTTGTTTCTGAATTTTTTAAGTGTCAAACCACATAAATTTCAAGTGTCCCTTTAAGGTACTTAGACACTTTTCTCATTATTGATGATGAGTTAAAATCATTTTTGGAGGGCACACTATATGGGTTTATCTATCTCATTTACCCTGAATATGAGTTGGTTACATTCCCAATTTTATAGGCAATAATGCAGCTGTGCTAGGCATTTGCCAATTGTTACTATGTCTTTTTTTTTTTTTTTAACTTCTGTGCTAAAGGCTATGCGGATTTAACTCTCCAACTACTTGGTGAAATTATACCTTTTGTCAAAATACATAGAGCACTATATCTAGGGAAGATCAGAGTTTCCAGAATATTACAGAAAGCTTACATTATTAACTCAGTTCTGTTGCCACTCTTGACTACTACTCCTCACATCTAGATTTGGGCTTTCTCTTGCAGTTTTTCCCAGAATAAAATGACAATTAACCAAGCTATTATTATTTAAAAAAAAAAAAAAATCCTGTAAAAGAAAGAACCCCGTTATGAAGACGAAATTTATGGTCAAAATGAGGAGGGAATGCAGACTACTCTTGCTGACAGCAGGAACCAGAAAGAGGATTACCGCAGCTCACATGAGTGCCTTAATCTTCAAGCTATAAAGGCAGCTCTTCTCACATTCCCTGGCTGGAGCGCTCTCAATTTGCATAAACAGTTCAGTAACTAACAGGACAGCAGGAAAAAAATAGGCAGTGCAGAAACACTCACCAGGGTCTAAGCACTGGAGTTCCTTTCCTTCTTTTTCATGACTGCATTTTAAGGCTTTAATTTCATTCCAGAAAGAATGAAAATAGGGTTAAAATGCTCGTGTATTTCACAAAACATTTTAATTCTTGGCTATTTATGACTACCATCATTCTTCAAGCTTTTTAGCTCCATCTAAAGTCATAAATGAAGAAGTATGGACCATATTCAGAAACATATTAAAATACTTACAACCAAGATTTAATTCATGTCACGCTGAAGCCAAAGGAACATAGATCTGCAAGTAAATGCTTTTATAAACAATCACACAAAGGATGTTAAATCTGGAATGTTTCTGAGAACAAATGAGAAAAAACAATATCCTGGTACTGCCATCTATCCTTCCTGAAGTCAAGGAAATTTGAGTTACCAAATAACAGTGGCTGAGATTTTCGTGTCTTACATAGGTCACAGCAGTAGGGCATAAAATCTTAAATGGCTTTTTCCAAGTTTGTACAGAGAAGTATTAGTTCCATACTTGACAGTTGCCGTACAGCAACAGTAACATTTATATAATGCATGTAAATCCAAATCCCAAGCATGAAGGAGTATATGTTCAGTTTACAGTCAGTGAAGAGAGAGTATCTCTGGACAGTGCTTTGAATCTCTGATGTGAAGTACACTGTGAAGGTGCCTCTCCCTCTCCAGTGATGCAGGGGGGTCTGAGACTCTAAAGGTTAGACTGAAGTCTTTAATTCAGGGTCTTCCATGAGGTTCGTATTTTCAGGTAGGATAAGCTCTAAAACTGGAAATAAATAGATAGATAGATAGATAGATAGATAGATAGATAGATAGATAGATAGATAGATAGATAGATAAACAAATAAAGAAATGGAGCTAATTAAAATTAGAAATATATTTTCCTCACATATCATTCATAAAACTAATTGAGAGGGCACAGTGTTTTAATTAAGACTTGGTGCTGTTCCTGAAGACCAAAATGGAAACTTCTTCCATTGACTCCAGTAGATAGAGGATCATACCTCTAATGAGACATGCCTAGATCAAGAAAACATGAAAAGGTAATTAATACTAATTTGTATCACTAGAAACTACACAACTTGAGACAAACAAGAAGAGTACTGTTCCCAAAAAGATTGTATGCTTGAACTCACTCTGGCGCTGTTCCTGAAGACCAAAATGGAAACTTCTTCCATTGACTCCAGTAGATAGAGGATCATACCTCTAATGAGACATGCCTAGATCAAGAAAACATGAAAAGGTAATTAATACTAATTTGTATCACTAGAAACTACACAACTTGAGACAAACAAGAAGAGTACTGTTCCCAAAAAGATTGTATGCTTGAACTCACTCTGGCAAATTC
>NW_010227525.1:0-11581 GCF_000690775.1 Eurypyga helias | reverse complement strand
TCCCTACAACCTGTATGAATTTTATAGTTAAGTCAACAGACTTCACATCCAGTGAAATTGCTTGTGTTAAAATCCTATAATCCAAACTGAACTAATTGATTAACTTTACCAAGGCAAAAGCAAGCAGCTGCAAAGCAGTAAAGTCAAAGAAAAGATGGGTCAGCATGAGTCACTGTATTTGCATAATCAATTTTTCCAGTACTAGCAAGTTTCTCTGAATTTTTAGACAATAACAGTAAGCTACCAATCTGTCTTTCATATCTACATGACTCAGAGTTTCACCAAGGTGTTGTTTTTCTTAATTTTTTTTCCTTATTATCTGGAATGAGGCTAAGGAAACAATAAATGAAGACAGAAAACTCACCATCTGAGATTATGGAGTTGTAAACAGAAATCAATGATAAAGGCTGATTAAGCCAATTGCTGTCATTTCTATTTCTAAGCAAGATTAGAGATGCTTTCCCACCAACACAGAAGTAAGCATATATTTTTTTACTCCCAGTAAGACTGCAATACAGCTGGACTTTTATAATCATAATTAATTGCATTATTTTATACATTCTATCCAGTGGTTCACTAACCAAAACAGCAGTAACAAAAAAACCACCCAGTTCCACATGCAGTACATCATAATTTGGTTTACGTGTATTAATGTATTGAGTTTGAGTGGCAAAGCTTTGTCAGCATGAGGGCTACAGAAGTGCCATCTGTGAGAAGCTGCTGGAAGCCTCCACTATGTCTGATAAAGCCAATGCCAGCCAGTTCCATGATGGACTCGCCGCTGGCCAAGGCCGATACCAGCAGTGATGGTGGAAGTGTTGCTGGGATAACGTGTTTGAGAATGGAGGAAGAAACTGTAGGAAGAGCAAATTGCAGCCAGAGAGAGAAGTGAGAATATGCCACCATCCCACATGACATCGTTGTCTCTTAATTGGAGAGACGTGAATCTGATGGGTGGATCACTTGGTGGATAAGGAACTGGATGGATGGTCATACACAAAGAATTGAGGTCAATGGCTCAATGTCTGAGTGGAGACCAGTGATGAGCGGTGTTCCTTAGGGGTCAATGTTGGGACGGCTCTGTCCAGTATCTTTGTCGGTTACATGGACAGTGGGCTTGCTCCCTCAGCAAGTTTGCTGATGACACCAAGCTGTGTGGTGCAGTCGACATGCTGGAGGGAAGGAATACCATCCAGAGGGACCTGGACAGGCTGGCGAGGTGGGCCACTGCCAACCTCAAGAAGTTCAACAAGGTCAAGTGCAAGGTCCTGCACATGCGCTGGGGCAATCCCAAGCACAAGTACAGACTGGGCAGAGAGTGTCTTGAGAGCACCAGTTCAGATATTCCCAGGCAGCCCGTGGTGCAGACCATGGTGAGGCCAGCTGTGCCTCTGCAGCCATGGAGAGTCACAGGGGAACAGAGACCCCACCTGTATCCCACAGAGGATCCCATGCCTGAGCAAGCGGATGCCCAAAGGAGGCTGGACCAGGCTCCTGGCAGGAGCTATCGCCCCATGGGGAGAGGAGCCCAATTTGGAACAAGTTTCCTGGCAGGACTTGTGACCCCATGGGGACCCAGGAAGGAGCAAGCTGCTCCCGAAGGACTGCCCCATGTGGGAGGAGCCCACACTGGACCAGTTGGCTAAGAAACAACTGCATATTTTAAAACAATATTTGGATTCCATAACAAAAGTGAATTTCTGGCTATATTGTTAAAGGAGAAAACTGTCTTATCGTTTTGTTTTGTTTTGTTTTTCTTCTGGATGGATTTATTTTTTTCTGAAAGCAGGGACTCTGAAATGAAGTGTCAGGAGGTCAAGGTAGTCACCCCATTCCCTGGACTATGTCCTGCACGAGATCCATATTTCAGGCCTAAAACTTCTGCGTCCAGCCCAATTAATCACTGAGCCTCCCACCTTAGTCATTGGAAAGAAAGAGGTACACCTGAGAGGTACTTATCAAGATTACTCTATACGACCACTGTCAGGTGTTGGGAATTATCCCCTGGAGATGGTTGACACACTATTTACTGGGGAAAGAATACAGACATCTCAGACAAAATATTTTGCTTTTTGATAGCTGAAGTTATGTATGATGAATCCCACCATAAACAGTTAAATTGCTAAATTTATATGAGAAAACAGCATATTATGAGGAGAAATATGCTGAAGAAGGTGAGTCAGATACTGCAATATACAAGTACACAGGTTATAACCAAAGCGCTGGAAGCTGGTAAGGATTCCAATCCAAGTGCAGATCTGGCTTCTAGCTTAGGAACCTGCAGTAGCTTTCACTTGAGGCCATTTCTTGAATTCACACTTCATCACAGTTCTCCTAAGTCCATCATATTTACACGGGTAGCAGCATGTAGGGCAGCAGCTATACTGTAACGTCTGACATAAAGCTGTGTTTACTATTAAAATTTGAGACCATAATAATAATGTTGTAGAATCCTAAAGCAAGTACACGTTCAAACCTTCATAAATATAATAATGCAGGCAAGTGACTACATCAAAAAATAATACCCAAAAGATGTTTCTGGATCCATTTTCTGTAGAAAGGTTTGTTTGGTTTTTAAGGTTCACAATTCATTAAGCTGCATCTTGAGGTTCAAAGGAAATGCATGAGCAAGCTTTAGGAAAACAAAGTTAGTATCAGCTGTCACCATCAGAAAGTAAAACTTGTATTAGCCTCTGGGACATAATTATCACATCAGTCATTGTTTTAAATTTGGAAGACTGTGAAGCACTGGAAACAAGTTCTGTGGCATTTCCCAATCACTTTTTCAGAGACAGTAAATCACTGTTCAGGCTTCAAATGTTAACTCTCATCAGTACCGTGAGTTAAGCAGCAAGACTGACATACATAAACCTTCATGCATTTCCTTTTGGGAGGGAAAATAATTGTACTAGGAAGGAACAGGTCAGAAGAAAGGGAAAATATTCAGAACCGATCAATTTTTTGTAACCCTTCTTTCCCCCCTGAAACAGAGTGGGAAAGTACAAGAAGGTATTTGCTGCCATGTGGGTGTTTTGATAAGAAAAGACTGTTATCTCAAAGATAGCTCGTATGAAGTATAACGCAGTTTCCAAGGAAACTATTTTTCAAATAGCTCTCTTGCCAGAGATTCATTGTTTTTATTGGCATCAATCTCTCTCACACACCCTTCTTCTTTAACAGAATGATAAAATCTAAGTGTTTCCAGTTTCTGAGTTTTGAGTTTGGCTATCACACCATCTTTATCAATTGACTGCTCACAACGACTTACAGAAATTGAACACCTACTTTGAAACCTTTCTTATTGAAGATCACTGTCCTGATGCAAACAATTCAAATCTAAACATAAGTAACACTTTAAGTACCCAAGGAAAACCCACTTTTAAACTGGGAATCAAGCCATTTGGAAATGCAAAAGAAAAATCTAAACCAGACATGCTTTAACTTTTCTCTCTTTTCCAAACAGTTGGTTAAAAAAAAAATAAAAAAGATATTAAATGGATATATGTTTCTGGTTAGGTAATGGCCAGTTAGATCACTAATGACTTGAGGTTAAACAATGGCTTTTTACTTTTTCAAATAGGTATAATCTGACTTGAAAAGATCAGCATTTCAAAAGCTACTTGGAATGATTACATGACTAAATGTTCTTCATGGCCATCCATGCAGAAAAAGCTCAAGAACAGAGCTCTGAAAGTGAAAAGCACCTGTCTTCAGCTAAGTAATTACTTCTGAATAAGGTTTACATCAAATGCGTTCCTCAGTGCTGGCAAGACAATATCATTACAAACACATGAACAAGCCCTACTTCCCACACCAGGGAAGTCAATGACTCAGGCTTATATTCTGCAGGACCTATGCCGTTGCATAGGTCCCTTTCACCCAAACCATTCTGTGATTCTGTGATTTCATATTTGAGTAAGACCCTGTAACCCTCCAAGTAAAACACATGTTTAACTTCATGGGCTGACTCGTGCACAGCTTTCAGTAGTGTAACAGTTGACTGAAGTCAAGCAGATGGTTATGAGTTTTGTTGGATGGAGGCCTAGATGATTAGAAAGATGCTGGCAGAGTGTTTTGTGACTCTCCCTAAGTAATTTTTCTTTTCTAGTTTTTGTTTGGATTCTAATGTCAGAAATATTTTTCTTTAACCGAGTGTGTACCTTCAGACTCCATCAGCAACTTTCATTTTCGTCATCTGCTTTTGCAAAGTTGCAGAGAAAAGCATATTAATTTGTATCAGTAACATTTTTAACATTATAAAATAATATAAAATTTACCAAATGAGGATAAAATTGATCATACAACATTGATCAGATTGTCAGTACTAGCACAGTCCTCGTTGAAACCAGTTTTCTAACAGGACTTTCTTTGTGCCGGGGATATTGGTAGTGCAGAACGAAACCCACAGCCTCTCTACAATGAGTTTCCAGTCAGTCTAACAGCTGAGAGATGGCAGATGAAATAATAAGGTGGATGAGGACAGGAAAATAAGAAAATATTACTCAGCACGATAAACACTGGTCTCAAAGTCCCTGCAATTAAATCTTGCAATGTATTCCTAATTTTCCTCTGAAAACAGAATTTGAATAGACATCTGAATGAACATATGGCTCCAGTGTGCTAGCCCATACCTTTTATTTCTATGTGACACTCATATCACTAGATTTGCACAGGAGACTGATAGATTGTATCTTACTGCATGATCATTTTTCATAATTTGAACACGATTGTGTTTGTGAGTATAAATGACAAATGACTTGATCTATTTATTGATGACACTATGCCGTGCTACCAAGAGATGTCCACTGAAAAGTTGTGAAATTGCTGTTTATGGTATACTGAGAGAACTCTAATTAGAGATGTTGTTGAGCATTTTCTTATCACTGTATTCTTTTATTCTCAAATGAAAAGTCACATAGACTTGGGGAATAGACAAATAAAGATATTAGCCACAAGTGATACATATCTGTGGTGGTTTGGCCTCAGCTCACAACCAAGCACCCACACAGCCACTCACCCCACCCCATCACACCCCAGCAAGATGTAAGGAGAAAACAGAACGGGAGCAAGAGGTTTTGTGGGTTGAAATAAGGATGGGAAGATAGCCTGACAGTTGCTACTGCAGGCAAAACAAACGCAGCTTTGGGGAATTTAACTTAATCTATTAGCAAATAATATAAATATTTGGGATCTGATTTGGGTATTGTTAGAAACAACAAAATCAACTCCAGACTTACCTACACACACCTTCCTGCTGTGCCGGCTATACTCAGAGCCTTCAGTGGGTTGATGCAGGGGGTCAGAGTCAAGACACAACATTTTCTCTCCGCTGGTCATTTCTTCTCATTCAGTTTCCACACACCAACATGGATGCTTCTTGGGCTGTAGTCCTTTGGGGGAGTATCTTCTCCAGCATGGGCTCATCTAAGGGTCCCGTTGGATCACAGTGTTTCTTCTCTTCTCAACTTGGTGTTCCCCTTGCTGTTCCTCTTTTTTTTTTTTCTTTCCTCCTCTTCGTCTATGATGTTTTCTGTTCCTTGGTAAATACATTTTCACAGAGGAGCCGTCAGATTTGATGATGAGCTCAGCTGTGTCCTACAGTGGATCCATTGCAGAGCAGCTGTAAGTGGCTGTGACTGGCATGAGGCAGATCCTGGCCCACAGCTCAGGATATATGAGGGTCCATCTGTACCCTGACTTCCCACAGGTAAGTCCCAGGCAGAAACACAGTGCAATTACACACCAATCTCTGTGCAAATGAAATTCAGGTATAGGCTCCTTATGCCCTCTTAAGTGGGTCAATGATGAGTGTCACACTGCAGCCATGTGTTTCATGCAGGCAAATTCCATGAAGCCTGGAAAACAAACTCAGAGTTGCTTTTTTGACCTGTTTCAGACTCTGTATCCGGGAACTGTTGCCATCTGATTGCTGTTGAGCCCACTCTTATGAGGCTTATGGTCTCCTTACCCTGGCCACCCTTCACTACTCAAACAACACAACAGGACTACCCTGCCAAGACAAATCACTGAGTCCAAATGGAAAGGAAAATAAGCCTTGCAGATTCTTAATAGGGTGACAGGGGGGCAGTCCCTTGGCTTGAGTTTTCTACAAGAGAACTACAAAGACACAGAAACTCTCCTGTAGCTTCATGCAGGTGGTGAAGCCCATCAATACAGAGCACAAGTCCACTTCCAGATCAGTGTGTCTCCCCCTGTAAGAATTTACTTTCTTACCAGCCCATCTTAGTGGCATTGAAAGAAGAAAGACTCATCTGATCCAGGATCTGATATGTGAGATGGAGAAAACACTGTGCAAAGTTCCCACATTTTGAACTTCAGGGGAACTGAGTGAAAGTCAGGTTCAATGTCATTATGGATAAATAGAGGATATTATTAAATAAATCTGCTTTTTAATCAGTCTATTGTAATGAGTTGGAAGTATTTTTAAATTACCTCATAATTTATATGTTATTTGCTTAATGAGGTATTTCCTTTTGGCTTGTTAATGACTATTGTCAGGAAGATACCTAAAATGCAAACTCAACTTGATCTTGGAGTATTTCTGTACATGCTTACCTTAATGAAAAGAGGTAGTCAGCCTTTTGCATCTCTAACCCAAAAATCAGCTACATATTTTGTAAAGTTTTTTTTATATAAACATTTGCAAAAAAAAAAAAAACCCACCAAGGAATCTTGTAACATTATTTTCTGAATTCTTTATAACATTTTGAAAAGGAACATATAAAGATCTTTCATCTTGTTGCTGGCAATCACTACCAAAATACTTTTGCAAAATTTGGTACTCAGATAAGCTTTTCTTATGATCCAAGAACACCGCTGGGACACCAGCACATTTGAAACCAAAGGACTGTTATGGAAATAGTTTTACTTTGCCCTTTCTGGCTCCTTAGTTCCTCTGATAATACCCAGTTTGACTTCGCTTCTGTCATTGTTTGGGGATTTTTGTTCATTACTTATTTTTTAGATCCACAACCTTTTTTTTTTTACTTTTGTTGTTGTTGTTAATAAATAAATGTTTCTGCAGGTCACCTGTCAGATCAGTAGGCTGAGCTGCAACAGGTTGGAGGATTTGTGCTGTGCCAGGCACTATAAGTAGAGCTTTGAAATGAATTTTTCTTTCTAATGGGCAATACTACTTTAACTTTTCCTTGGCCTTTTTTTTCCCTGTTGATTTATTATCTTTGACAGACTTTTTAGTGTGAGTCACAGTTAATCACATACAAATCTTAACTGGAAAGGCCCCCCTCAAACTTGGGAAGAAAGCGTTCCCCTTGGCAGTTCGCTTTTTGCTTCTCTGTTGAGAAGACTTCAAACCAGGCTGTGCCGAAGACTGCTAGTTGTGTGCTTGTGTAGTCTGTTGAAGAACAGAAGCGTTACAGAGGAGTAAGCAGGAAAAAATATGCAGGGATAAACTGTTTCCCTTTTAAATGATGTAGGTATTTATTTTTTATTTGCTTCTTTTACTGCTCCTTTAGTTTCTCATAATCACTGAAACAAAATATTTGTCTCCCCTCAGGAAAAATACGATAAGCTGACAGAGAAACCCTGTGTGCTGTGATCATCTGTGGTTCTGCACAAAAGATGCGTCTATAGAATCTTTGCTCAGTCCCCACTTTCTACCTTTTTCTTTTTAAATTATGTAATGATCAGTCCTCTGGCAGCTGTGTCACTTTTCCCAAATTCTATGCCTTTGAAGGAAAACAAATCAGTGGTGGTCTCTCCTTTACTCCAGGTAAGGAGGCTTTACATACAGATGAGGAATAGCAATCCCTCAGCCACTCTGCAATGCCTTGTCTCCATCATCCTTCAATATAACAGAGACACAAAGAAAACTAATGGTTCAAAAACAGCAGGCAAGGCACAAGAGTGCTGAAAGTCCACAGGTTCCCCCCCTAAGAAGTGGTTCATGCATCAGCTTCTATTCATCCCTGGAACAGCACAGCCCAACCTCATGGGATTCAGTGCTCTAGCCTCAGCACCAGCCTCTCCAGCTGCATGGCAACAACAATAACCATTCCACAGGGCATAGGTTGTCTCAGTGATCAGAGAACATCTGATATACTCCTGGATATATGCTCTGTGCATCCCCAAATTGCTCCAGAGAAAGAGCATGAAAACAAGAGGGTGTAGTCACACCACATCCTACTTCTGATGGAAGAAGCAAGGGTCACATCCCAAATAATAGAGACACCCTTGTCTTAAACTGCTAACACCAAGCTAGTTAAAGCAAAACATTATGGATTTCTCTCAAATGCCCCATTTTTCACAAGGCTTTTTTTTTTTTTTCTCTGAAGCGGAACTCCCTGTATGCTGTGAAAAAATCACACATCACTCTTCTTCCAAAAGTCGAACACACCTTCCCCCTTCCAAACTGTCGCAGCCATACTTGAGGATTCAGGGTTTTATTGCAAGGTGTATAGCAGACAAAACTGGAACTGATGTATATTACTTCTGAGGAAGTTAGTTCCTTTTCCAGTAATTACTGACAGTCGCTACAGCAGTTACACCAAGTCTGCGGAAATATGTCCAAATTTAAGTGTTGGTGCAATTAAGTATGATATTATTCACATTCTACTGCATTTGAGGAAGAAAAAAAAATCCAAGAACAAACAAACAAAAACCACAGAAAAAACACCTAGTGAATATTATCCAAGCAGCCTGAAGCCATAAACACTGAGAATCACAGGAGGATGTGATTCAGCCATTTACAGCTTAGTAATGGGCGTGTTTCTGCTCTAATACATTGTACTGGGACTCAGTGCAAATTACCTGTTTTCAAATGCATACATTTTCCAAGTCTTTAGACTGACTGGCTTAAAATGTGGAACAGTTATCTCTATTTCATGCCTACAGTATAACAATTTATGTCTTATGGAATTTGTTTCAGTTAATTTTATTTCTAACCTCACAAAAGAGCCAAAATATCTGAAAAAAAATTCTACCTGAATCCACTGATACTCCATCTAAATAAAAAAGGAGGATGTTTTATTGCATTATGGAGAGAAAAAAAAAAATATCTGGGAGGGGTTGAATTATGACTTCTCTGAAATGTCTGTAAAAAACTCCTATGTTGGCTACTACTAAAATATACCCTGTCTCAAATAACGTGGATACGACAGTGCAAGGACACAGGAGATAGCTACCATATATATAGGTATGCAGTAACAGTCAGAAGGGGCTCACGGAGCAGTTGCACCTGACAACTGGCTGACAGGGTATTTACAACATACAGGAAATTTGGGATGAGCAAGAGGACTCAAACTTTAGCAGGAAACTTTGGCCTTTTCTGAAGTTTGGAAATTAGCAAGTCACTTAGAAAAGAAGAGCGTTCATGGATAGTGATGCATTTCTTATTTATAGTTAGAAACAAAGTAAAACGACAGACCATGAAAAAGCTGCTCTTACAGTACAATCACCCAGATCTGAGACAGCTAGAGCAGAAAGCTGGCAACAAAGTGCGTATATCTTCCTCTCTTCCTTCCCTCTCCCCCCATTACTGTGACAGCAAAGTGGCGATGGTTTAGTGAGGATACACACTGCTGCAATGCAGCCAAGGAACATAAACAGAAGAATGAAAGACCTTCTGTCTCCAATGGGGCTAAAAAAAGATTACTAGGGAAGAATATAAGAACAGGGTAGCTATAGACTGATAATTTCCCAGAATCCTTTCCTATCATAGAACAATTTATGGCTCAGGACTTCTCCAGTTTCTTTGTGAAGTGCTGTGCACAAGACTTGGTGGGTAATGTCACCAGTTCCAGACTGGTCTTCTTTCTATGACAGCCCACACTTTGTCCATCTTCATGACTCAACATCCTCCCACATCCTTTCATCTGGCCTTGAATCCACTTCTCTATGACAGCCCACACTTTGTCCATTTGTGCACACACTGCACAAGTCCTATGCCATATTTCCTCAGTGCCTGAGAACTTGTCAGGGATATATACATTTGTTTAGCATCAGAGCTTTTTGAGGGGAAGGTGTAAAACAGACACAAGGTTACAGACTTTGCCATATAGCTACCCAAGTGTTTCGACAGGAACTTGGAGCAGTAGATGTATATACAGACTGATCCACAAAAATGGTGGATGATGTACAGAGCTTTCACAGAGTTATTTTATGAGTTATTTCAGCCAGAAGATCTATAGTAAGTCAGCAAAGGTCAGTCACAACTGGGGCTATGATCCACAATACCATGGAAACACCAGCTCAGCATTGAAGGCAGCTCAGGCAGTGAGAAGAAATGTTAGAAATTACAAGAAAAGAAACAGAGAACAAAATAGAAAATGTCACGCCACATAGCACCCACACCTTCATACTTTTGATTCCCATGCCTGAGAAACAAACACACAAACAAAATGTAGTAGCACTGTAAAATGCACAAGGGAGGCCAACAAGGGAATCTGAGGTACATGGTTACTTCCACCAAATGAACAGGTTGGACTCTTCAGCTGGCAAGCAGATGTCCTGCGATGAGATACAACTGGGGGTTTCAAATTCCAGAGAGTTTCTGAAAAGGTGGACAAAGATTGGACCTTCACTGTCTCCTCCAGTACAAGAACGAGGGGTTGAATAACTAAGTGCACATCTGCATCCAGCTGCTCAGGGGTGCAGAATCCCTCCTCTTCAAACTCACTTTTGAAGGTGGCAATTTTGTCCCATAGAAAATGCAGAGCTTAGACTAGGAAGAAAGAAGTTTATTTCCATGAATAGCACCACACTGTGTCAGCAATAGCAGCCCAGACATGCTGAAAAGATGCTAACACTCTGGAAGGCTGCTTCTTACTGCTGATAGGAGACAGACGCACAGCTCCCCCAGCTCAGCCTGGATGCTTTCCTCCCTTACAGAAAGGGAGAGAAGGTGTCGCCTGTTGTGGCCAAAGCTGTTGACACCATTCTGATAGATACAGGGCTAGTAAGGGTCTCATTAATGATTTCTTTGTTTGGATTCACTTAATGAAAAGAAACATCAATATGCAATGGAAGCTCTTGTGAGCAACACTGTTAAAGCAACAGCTTTCATAATTCAGGAACCACGCTCAAAGCGAGCATTGCTGAAGTGTGCACCAGTTAGACAGCTATTGCATTAGGTGACAGTGTCCTAAAATAAAATAAAAGAAGGAGACAAAGGAAACCGGTGTTCTGCCCAATGATAAAAGTGTTCATAAAGTCAGAGAGGAAAAACTCAGTTATACATGGGAGGAAGAAGGGGTCGGAAGGCTTACAGCTGTATCACAGGGTACAGAACTTCAAAGCAGGCCGTGTTAGAGAGGGGAATACAGGCCTCTCATCATACATTCCCCCATGCCTTGGTAAGTGACCTACTGCCACCATCTAAACTAAGGCTGTCAATCCTTTCTCAGGAGAATCCTTCAGCAGAAAGGACAGTTTAATGACAAAGAAAAAAATTCTCACTACGATGCTAAAAATATATTTGTCTATACACATAATTTGTGGCATTGTTCCTCTGCCTTATATAGTGTCTTGAATAAAATTCTTCACTGACCTCATAGAAAACACCAGCATTATTTTAAAAGTCTGTTGTGTGTCACAGTATCTC
>NW_010227524.1:0-9088 GCF_000690775.1 Eurypyga helias | reverse complement strand
CGGAGTTAAACCACGACACCAGCTCTGAGGAAGAGTAATGTGTGCACCACAAGGTGAAACGGACCCCACTGCAGTAAAGGATGCAAACGTGCACACTCTGGCATGTTTTACCCACCTATCAGTTTACAATCCAACCAGCAGAGACCAAAAGCTAGATGGAAATAAGTTAGCTTGTTAAAAAACATAAATAAGCAAACTTGGATCAGAAAATATGTAAGTGGGAAACATCCTGGTCTAAACTAAAGAACCTGCCTCTTGCACCATAGTTAAAGTATCATGGGTAACACTCGTAACCGTAGATGGCTTCGAAAGCCAGGAGGATCACGCACAGGCATAACTTGGCAACGTGCTGGCTGGCCGTTTGCAGGGACGGATTCAAATTGGGCATGCACATGCCCGTTCACGTACAGAATGAGTTACTTACAGGGCAGAGTCCACAGGGTGTCCTGACTAATCCTGTGGGCTGTATGAGAGGACTGACGGCTCTGTACAACTTCATCTGTCCATCCACACTGCCCACCGTCCCTTCCTTTGCAGCAATAATAGTCATCTCCACTTTTCCATCATAGATTAGCGTATTTAAAATGGTTTCAATGTCTTCCATTGACAACTCTACCTAAGAAACAATTTGTAAAACAAATATTAGGAAAGATGCATGCCAATAAGGAGGAAGTGAGCAAACAGCATGAGTAACAAACCCTTAGAGTTCTAACCCAGCCCAGATAAAGGCACCTCTCTACCTGGGCACTTAATGGGGTTGTGCAGATACACAAAGAAAAGCAAACACCACTACCTCCTACCTCCCAAGCACTTCTGGATTACACCAGCCTTGGCATATCAAAAAGCACTTCCCTATGCACCACAAGCGCCTACATCATCCGAGCACGGCACATTTCCAATTTTACAGGGAAGCCATCGTCAAAGACGACAGACTACTGAAATATACCTGCTGATGACAGGCATTAACCAATTGATTTTTGACCAATAACTGCAGGGTTTTTACCCTCTGCTAAAACTGCTTGAAGAGGATAGGCAAAGTGAAAGAAATTATGAAATATAAACCGGTTGAGATTGTTAAAGGAAAACGTACCCCAATTTCCATCAACAAGGATGTGAAGGCACCTTTTATACATCTTTGAAAACCCACATGTACAAACTACCCTGGAATCCCATGCAGCACCAATGACCCTCCACAAAAAAACAATAAAGCAGCAAAGCCCACTTCCAACACAGTAACTGTAGGTTACGGAAGCACTTACTGGACCCTCACCAAATGTGCAGGACCCAAGTCCTGCAGCTAGTCATGCACTGAGAATTTTGAGAGTAGGGAGACGAATCTATGCTGACCTTACTGATACCCAGCTCACAGATGTATTTCCACACCTCATGGGATGAGGCAAATGAGCTGTTCCTCTGTATCATGGGGTTCTGTTTGCTCTCTCGGGCTGCTTCTGCCTGAGAAAAAGCAAAGATGAGTTACAGTCAGTACTCTCTGGTTCAGTTTCAGTCTGCCTGCAGCTATAAAAGTTGATTTCCAAACAATTCCTGGGACATGTTTTTTATTTAGCATTCAAAACTGCATCCTTAAGACTGATGCACGTGAGGCAATGTGGTGCACAACCAAACATAATTTTACACTAAATATCGCATAAAACTTACACAGTGATTTAAGAGTAACATGAAGAAGTATCAGCATCTGGCATTTTTTTTTGACACAGAAGATGTTTCTGCTGTGCCAAGTGCCAGTCAAAATACATTTTAATAGAACAGAGAAGTGCTGCAATCTGCATAGGACTTTTTTAACGGTGAGCAGGCTTCTCATATGGTTACACTAGAGAGAAGTGTCTTCTAGGCTGGGCTGACCGACTACTGCCTTGCACCCTCACAGCCATTAGGAGCTCTGCTGGCAAAACAAGTGACTTCTGCTAGGTTTTTTGGTCCTGTGTTCTTTGCTGCCTAACTTGTCACCAGACCTTGGCGACGGAAGGCTTCACTCCCCGCATAGGGTGTGAAAATATGCATTGTTAACATCACAGTCACTGTGACAAATACAATCCAGTACAGGATTGCTGATCCGGTTATAACAACAGCCAACACTTACGGAAACCACCATGGAAAACATAAGCCTTGCCTATCGCTAGTTTTTCTAAAGAAAAGGATTACTTGCAGGAGTCAACTGGAAGGTGAATTCTAGAGCAGCACTCACCTTACTCTGCAGAAATTTAAAACACTGTTGATTTAACACCTCCACAAACTCAGACTCAAAGTCTTGGTCACTGTACCACGCCCCGCCAGTCACTGACCGGTCTGGCTGCAGGTTATACAGCATATACACCTTCTTCTTGGATGCCTGTTAAAGAAAAAGGTACAGCTCTTAACAGCTGGAAGTCTTCCATAAGAAAGGAAGGTTCAAGCGGGTATCTGCAAAAGAGGTAGTTCATTGCTCCCCAAACCTGGGCACAGCAATCCAGCCGACTCAAGCTATCACGAACACGTCTGACCCACAGGTAAGATGGAGATAAAGAGAAAAGCAATACCTTCAGACTCCTAATAATTTTGCAACGTGGTGTTAGAAGCAACAATCCTCCTAACAATGTGCGCGCATACAAACCTCACTGAAGAGGATCTCGGTTCAGTTTTAGCCTACTGACTCAGATCCCCCTGCAGTCAGAGGAAGGCAGGAAAGTGCCTTTAGAAGAAGAAGACAGCAAAGACAAATGTAGCAGAGGCTTACAGCTGTTTCTGCAAGAGACAACCCATGCAGGGGTAGGGGGCACCTTATGTGATGAAACTCTGCAGCTAAAGCTAGGTCTTGCGAGTCCACTCCTTACTGCCACGCCTAGGCAGGGTGAATGGGAACGCTGCTCCAGTCTGGACAGTCGTAGTCAGGCAGTTAAAGGACAGCATCAGTCCCAAGGACAACTCGACGACCACTGAAGCAATTTTAGCAGCATTACGTCCCCTCTAGGGCTACATGAAGCCAGCATCTCTCACAAGAACACGGAAAAGCTACTGCTTTTCTAAGTCCAACTTCCTTATCTTCATTTTATTGAAGAAGTTACCCTTACCCCTCACTCTGCCGCCACCCCAAAAAGGCACACACACAAGCCAAGTATTGCCTCCATGATGCAGATGAGACTGGCACAAAGAAAAAGGACACAACATAAGACTTCCAAAAGTGGTCTTCCTGGTGTAGCAGGCCCTGCAACAAGACAGAACCTCTGCGCTGGAAACCAGGAGAACATCCAAAGAACAGGCTAATACCAATGCTTCGTAATTAAGCAGGTATGGGACAGCAGGATGCTGCACGAGCATTACAGTAGATTGAGAAAACGCATGGAAAAGGAAAAGCCCTACTCTGGTACCTGGACTGTCTGCACATAGGAGAAGTACTCAGGTAACTGGGACAAAGTAGAGGAACCAAGACTAAAACAGAATCAAATGTCTCAGAAATTGTTTAAAGTAAACACTACAAATCCAGTATGAACCAGGTAACTGAAGGGAGCCTCAGGATCTCTGCGGGAGAGGAACCTTGCGAGGCCACTTGCCACGAGGTAACCACATCACTAGTCCCATATGAAAGCCCCAGGTGCTTCAGTATCAGAAATAACTAATTGTGGTACAGCAACATTGGGACTGATGGAGAAAAAGCAGTTATGGGCAGGAAGCTTATTTGGGTGGAGACTGAGTAAAGAAAGGAAAAAAGGGTGGTAGAAGAGAGAGTTAAGAAACAAAAAGAAGGGAATAAGGTATAAAAATCTGAGAGCAAGAGAAGGCAGGATCTGCAGACAGCAGGAGCGCGGATGCCTACAGGCAGCAGAGAAGCTGACCTGTGCGCCCAAGCCCATCGCTATGCTGGACGGAAACCCAGACTCTTCCCTAGGTTTATGTCCCAAAGACTGAGTATGGCAGCTCCGGGGAAATGGTGACAGAACTGCCCATTCATAGCAAGCAGCACAGGAGGTTTGTGAAGGCTAAAACAACTATAACAACAGCTGTGTGCAATAAAGGATTAAGACAGCTAAAACTACACACCATTACTATCAAATTGCAACTAGTAGCAGTGGGAAAAGCGATAGAACTGTAGATTAGTAGTAGTGTTCATTAATTAACATTAACAAACTGATTGATAATCTGTGTTCATTACTTAATAAACACTGTGGCCTTCTGTATCTGTTGCGCCTCAAACCTGCACACTAAAGGCAGAGTCAAATGCTGGTGCGCAGTCAGTGAGAAAGCTGGAGGCAGAACGAGGCTTCTCTACTCTCTGTCTGTTCCAACATACACAGCATGCAGCAAACGTTTGAAATGGTTTAAAAAAGTCATACAATACTCACTGCCACAGATTTAACTGCTTTAATTAGCTTCTTGCTTTCCAAGTTTTTCAGTATCTTGTTGATCTCGGTTAAAGGCAAATTACTTTTGTATCTAATGTCCCTGCTCCAAATACCTGGTTTAAAACAGAGAAGCAAGTGGAAATTAACAGAAGAAACCATTTGTTTCTGTAGGTACTCAAACACCAGAAGTCGCATCACAGCATTGCTTGACTCGCTTGCCAACCGTAGGATGTATCCTCGATCCTACCACTCCCGGCAAAAGGGAGGGAAGGGACAGAAGGGGATGAAACAAAACCAATCCCAACTGGCCAAACAAGAAATACATACAGCCACCACACCGTCCTTCTGCCTGTTACCTCTCCTCTGAGCAGTGCTCTTACAAGTGGGCTCCATCTCACTGCCAACATGAATACATCATGGAAACGTTTTTGCTTTTTTAGGCAACTAGCTTTGCTTCAACAAAAATCTGACATCCAGTTCTACCTGCCATCTCTCAACCACCCTGTGCAAAGACTGCTGAGAAAGCCTAGTTATCAGCAGTGGTTTCTGTTGGCAGTACACCCACTAAATCTGAATATCACGTTTTCTTTTAAGTGGTGAGTGTTCTACAGATTCTGCAGCTTGCCAATCCCATAGACAAATCACAACTCATGTTCCAAATATTCTGAAAGAGCCCCTCCCAAAAGTCAGCCAGGACAGGTTGTTCTTTAGCGAGAAATAAAACACCTTTTTTTAAAAACAAACAAAAAAAAAAAAGTGGCCATACAGAACATTAGCTACAGACCCAGTATGGGGAATCTAGATTTTATATTGCTGCTGTCTGGACAAGCATTTAAAAGTTTTGAGAGGAACGGTTCGCTAAGTAAACAGAGTTAGTACCATTCACAATTATGATTGATTGAAACTACCTTTGTTGCCCGCATCTTCTATAATTTGGTAAACCAGCTTCTCTTGATTGTCAGAGCCTTTCATTTTACTGTAAAATAAGACAGACATCAAGATTTTTGAAAGGTCCAAATTTTGAAAGAAGATGGATTTGTTTTGAACTGAAAACAAGCACTATTAAAAAAAAACCCAACCCAATGCACAAAGGTAAAAACCACCCCACACAATAAGCCAGCCATTGGCAAATATCACACATGACAGCAAACCTCTCTGCATCAAGCCAGACTTGCCAGTGAGAAGCCACAGTAAAGAGAAAAGAGCACAGTATGAAAGAAAAGTGACTAAGCAGGAGTGACTCAACTTGTCATAACAATGGGGAATTCGGAGTCACGGATTAACAGAACCATTGAAGGTCAAACACAACATGGAGCATAACTCAGGATAATCTGTCTCTAGACAGAACGTCTACAAAGGGATGATAGCATGCTCCCAACTCCAAAACATGCCTTTTCATTGGTCTGAGACAGCCTGGGCTCAGCAATCTTTTTCTAAAACGTTTGAAAAAGAGGATGACCTGCCTGCACTGAGGATAATTTTGAAGGCTGTTTCTTCCCAGAAGAGTGTCTAAGGCATCTTTTACTCAGATCTACATAGGCATCACAAGACACGGTTTGAAAGTAGATTTTAATAAATCAAAGAACACGAGCGGGAGTTCAAGCCACTCCTGGAACAGCTGTCAACATGAGCGCCGATCCTCTAACACGAGCAGCAAGGAAGACCACAGAACCACGGTTTGCAGATGGTATGGTTGGGCTTGAGCTGGATTCCACCTGAGCATACACATGTTTGCTGTCATCCGGACCAGGAACGCTGCTGGTGAGTTAGAGCCATGGTCCCAAGGCACCCCCTGATCAGCAGAGACCACTACACCTAAACCAGCTTCCCAGTGGTGTTCAGATATCTTCTGTAACACCCGTGTTACACAGTCCATATTACAGTGCTATGTTCTCAGCAATGCTGCACGTGAGTTGCAGGACTGCATTCCAAATATATTTATCCAGCAAACACGAGGCTTACCTTGCATTTTGAGACTCTTTGATTCTATACAGGAGACCTGCGTTGCTCCTGAGAAGGTCCAGTTGCCCCTAGGAGAGACAGACACAATGCATTTACTTCCCTTTGAATAGCTTGTTTCAGAACATGGCAAGAATCTCTTAAACTTCTGAAACAAAAACCTTATTTCCTGCCAACTGAATAAAGAACAGGGGAAGCTAACATTTTTAACCACTGGGAATGATGATACCCTTGAGGACAGTTTTTCCCTATGAGCACAGTAAGACCCTTAAGGGTATTTTTTTCCCCTACTTATCCACTTATCAGCTATCAGAAATAACAAATACAGTTCCCAACCCTCCCCACAACACCTATGCCCTGGCTATTGTTCTTCCTAATTTTCATCCTTATACGAGGCACATCAGATTCCTGTAAACTTTGCTCTCCCTTCCCACCAAAACACTCATTTTCATGGCTACCCAGAAACCACGTGGAAGCTCTACTGCACAAGTTTTCAACCATTCTGAGTTCCAGTAGCAAAGGTCTATTTTATACGAAGTAGAGATCATTGGAAAACCACCACCCAGGATCAACAGTGCTTCTCGGAGGCAAATTACCAGCATCTCACACACACAAAACTTTCATCCTGCCCCCGACACTTGCATCTAAGCCAGGCAAATTCTTATTTCCTGTCTTGAAGACGCAAGTAATTAGATGAGCCCAAGAGCATAACTGTGCGTAACAGCATTAACTAACACCTGCTCTTTCATTCCCTGCTCATCCTTTCCCCATGGTTACAGGCTTGGTTCTTATGGATCTGCACTACATGGTTGATGGAAGCATACCTCAAGATGATCTACTTCAGTGCTTTTCTACAGGTGAAGTACTTGCAGCTTATCTCAAGTGCAGTACTTGATGCTTACTACAGCTGAACTCCCACTGCAGTTTTTCCCCATGTTTGGGGTACACACTAGATCTCCCCACACACCCAAAGGAATTTTTTAAACAAGTTCTAGAGATTTAACTACCTTTGAAGCCTCGTTGTGAAATCAGGCCAACTCATTGAAAAGCTATTGAACACACAACCTCACATCCAATGTACTAATAAACCCAGTGCCACCTCGCATGGCCCAGGCTAAGAAGCTCCTGTTATCAAACGACCCCAAAACACCGCACCTGGCTGAGTCTGAATTATCTTCTAACACTGCTCTTTCTGATAAAGCCCCTCTGTTCAACAGTGCTCCTTTCACTGCACCACTTCATTTTATCTCCTGACCTCACATGCCCGTGAAGCAGCTAGCTGAGGAACTGAAAGGAATCTTGATCTTTAAAGACATTGAACATTTAGCCAATACTCAAGTTTACACCCACACTGAACCAACAAGGCTGAACAGCTACTGTTCCTGAACACGCGGCAGAAGTAGTTGACAGTAGCAGACAGTTGACGGTAGTTGACAATCCTCACTCCTGTCCTAGGCTGACTCCTGACACAGTAAAGGAAAATGCCCAGTGAGGTGTAGGATGTTTCACCTGCTTATTATCAGAGTAATCCACAACCTTGGGATTTTGGGGGGGGTTCGAAGACGACTTTCACATCTGAGAGCATGGGATAACCTCCATTCTTTTATCTCTGGCTAATTCATTCCCCATCGTTAAGAGCCTCGTGTCTGTCTGACCACCCCCTGAACCACTGCACCTACACTTGCACCCGACTGTTACATTAGACCATTGTGTCACATTCAGCTTTGTAAAGAAATACACAGGGAAAAGACCACCAGAGAACTTCAAACACGTCAGAAACCAAATGTGGTGCTACTCAGTGGTAGCTTCCTCACCTGGAAACGCGCAAGGATATACACATCCACATCAACTTTGCATTACAGAATGGGAAGAGTAAGCTGAGGTATGTTTTAATTGGCTTTGACCAGCGTAAGTGCTTATGGCAACCAGAAGTAACAGATTGGAACTGTATGTTATGGCAAATGCCACTAAATCCAAAGGGATTCATTTCCTAGCCCTGTCCAACAGGTTGCTACCGTGCATGCGTGTACGAAGAGTGCTCTGGGTGGGCTGAAGTAACGCGAGGAAGATGAGATCACCCTACCATCGAGAGCAGCCTGTTGATCGCCATGGCTCGCTGCTGGGCTTCCATGTGAGGCATATCGTTCTGAATCACCTGGTCTGTGATACCATGAGGGAACTGATGACACAGCTCAATAATCCTGGAGGAGGTTGAAAGCAAGTTTAAAATCATGTTCTGTTGCATCCAAACAGTATTAGTCAAAACGGAAGAGAGAGAAAAGAACAATTCAGGGAAAAAGTACCCAGGAACTGCTTCTCAGTCATATCAATTGAGGGAACTTCTGCCCCTTATGCTGACAACTACACCTCTGCAACTGCTGTTTGTTGTTGCACCTACCTTTGCTCTTTGTGACAACACTGAGCAAGATGCTCCACTTTACTTTTACGCTGCTCTCATTTTTAACAATAGGGATTTGGAGCTCCCTGTACAGGTTCATTATACAGAAAGTTCTGATGGGAAGAAATTGCTCGCTAGTGCAAATACTGATGAAACACCTTTTATTAAAGATTAACGCAAAAAAGCTGCAATTCCCCTTTCCAAGCACAAAAAGGCATCAGGGCTGCCTGACCCCGTCCCTCAGTGCCACCTCCCAGCCCCAGCACGAAACACACCGTGCCCCCAGCTGTGCAAGACTCTCCTTCGGGCCCATTTCCTGACCGCCACCCGGGCCTCGACCATCACCCCCCAAGACACCGGCACGCCCTGTGCCCTACCTGGTGCCCTCACACCC
>NW_010227523.1:0-55413 GCF_000690775.1 Eurypyga helias | reverse complement strand
CCATGATTCTATGATTCTATAAATGTTTACTGTTTAACCAGCCTGTAGCAGGGCTGGTCTGCAGCCCATGTGTCTGGCCACACAGGTGTTATTAAACTGTCTCTTCCTTCTTGTGGTCATCTTCATGCTCTCTGTTGGGGGCTAAATCTATATATTTCTTCTTGTATCAAACACAATAGGAAAATTAAGCAGACTAATTGCTCCATCATCTGAGAATGACCATATACCACTACCCAAGAAATCAAGAAAAAGCTAGCATTTGTTCAACCGTGTCCATACTTGTACAGGCATGTTTTTTTATGTTGAATCAAATTTATTCTCAGACTCTACTCCTGGTAGTGTTTGAGAAACCAACCTCCCTCCAGAACCCAAAGACTTGGGGTTCCTGAGAGTTGCCTGGCAGGTGATGGGAGTAACGCCACCGGATAGAGAGTTGGCCACAGACCTCCAGCTTTTGTTCTCGATTAATGAAAACATTCTTGGCATATGTTTTTACTTTAGTTCATCTTGCTCTGGTCCAAGAATTTCAGTTCAAGTGGCACAATATGAATACCCCCAGCCATTGCTGTTAATCATGGCTCTGCTTTCCAAAAAAAAAAAAAAGAACCCAGCAAAAAAGAGCCAGAGTCCTATTCTGGCTGGAGTGCACTGTCAGCCAGCCAGTTTTGAACACTCTATTTCTTTGGAAAAATGTATAAAACTTCTCAATGAGTGTATTCTAAAGCTTTTTTTTTTTTTTAAGTTGTAGTATTATTTTCAGTGGAGGCTATTCTATCAGAAAGGACAGTCTGGCCAATTGTGTTCTCTTACCATTTCTCTGCTGATCTGGTTCTAACTATCATGAACAAGGGCAAGTCTGGATTGGCAATGAGAAGAGCTTTGGGGTTTTTTTTCAAAGCTTTCTTTCTAACCCGTGGTGTAAAAAGTGCCCTGTTGTGTTCCTTCACTGCCTCAGTTTACTTCAACTATAAAATGGAAGTGATAATTTCTGTTGTAAAATACTTACATCTGTGGATGGAAAGCATTACAGAAGAAGTAATTACTGTTATGCTTAAACATTCCAGTGTTGTGATTAAGTGACTTTTATGCCTTGATAATTATATTTCACTATGGAAGAGTGGGCAACCATTCATCAAACTTCCTGGCTGTGACTGAAATTCTGAGCTGACAGAAATTTTGTGGTACAGTCATTGATAACCATGGTTATGAATAGCTCTGAAACAAAGCTGTGAAAGAATTCACAGCCTCTTCAGATTGACATTATTTATAGCACACCACAGGATGAGGTAAATTTCAGTCACGTACAGCTTGTTTAAAAGCAGAGTAAATTTTTATCAGTCTCCTGAATGTTAACAGATGAAAGACTGTTCAAATCTTTAGGCCTTATACAGTAGATAGCATAGCAAGAGCTAATTGGTTCTGCTGGCATGTGGTGTTGAGGTTAGCATGAAATAAAGCTGTTTTACAAAATTATTATTTATTGTTTTGTACAGATGGATTTGATTTGTAGCTTGGAAGTTTCACAAAGCATCTGTAGTACCCAGAGGAAAATAAAAGGAGTAGAATAAATAGAAAGCGTAATAGGTACATAGCATGGTATTAGAAATATATCCACTTCAGACAGCTTCACTTGAAGTACAGCTTCTGAAGTCCTTATTTGGCATTTCTTCCTACTAAATCAATGTTGAGCAAGGGCCACATGATTTTACTGATAATGAAGTCAGAGCAGTTTGTTACAGATTTATATAGAACTTCACATGGAAGCCTCATTTTACAACTTCTTCCTTTCATGCCACTGGGGTTTTTGAAGAGCAAAGATCTCAGTAAGATAGGAGTTGCAAAGTGTTGGTCAAGGAGTAATCATATCTTTGTCTGACTACAGTATGACTAAAATGGACACTATGTCCTGGCACCCCGACTTCCACCCATGAGCATGTACAGTGTTGTCCCCTACTGTGGTGTAACAGTATCAGAGCTTCCATCTCATCCAGGAAACCCTTGTTGACCTTGATTGTCTTATGGCAGAGTCAGTCTTTTCAGCACAAAGTAGTGTTGGCTTTAGTTTCCAGGAGGACCGATGCAAAAACCAGATGAGCCACTGATGCTAGCAGCTGTCAAACCAAGTATTGCACGTTGGTGTGAAAGAGACCACTGTTTTCTTGTGAAAACACTGTTCTCACAAACATCTGCTCCAGTGGTGTTGAAATTACTGCAGAAAAGATCTAAGCTCCCCAGATATTGAAGAGGGAGGCCTGGATGCCTAAAAATAGGATTCACTGTGCTAGCACATAGAATGGAGTCTCAGCTAGCAAACAGAAAATGCCTGAGAGGAAAAAGTTCTGTTTATTCACCTCCTCTCCCCACCTTGCCCACTGGCAGCTCTGTGGTAGGTACTTATGTGAAAAAAGGATTCAGAGCCAAAAGCCATTTCCAAATTCCAGGCACCATCTTCATACATTTCCATAGAAATGACTGGCTCACTTTCTTTCAAAACAAGCAATCAGTTCATCCTACTCTTTCCAAACTAATCTAATAGTTAAAACATTTACCTCCTCAGCCCGAAGCATTCAGAGCTGCACCTCCTGCTTCCCTACCCAGCAGGTGATGGGTAAGCACTGGAGTGAGGGGAGCTGTGTTTGCCACTTCTGCATCTGGGCCACTCTGCATCCCGGGGCAGAAGACCCCATGGTGGGAGCTGTTCTATATGCCCACAGATGGAGGATGAGATCTGAGCAGAGCTGAAAGCTCAGGACTTCCTTCTATATCACGAATGCCCTATCCACAACCTTTAGCCTTGCTTGGGTATTGAAGCCCAGTCTGGTTCATGTGGGCTATTAATATGGAGGGCATGTAACTCTTAAGCATTAACTCAGGTGAACTAAGATATTTTATAGGTATCCTTCATGTGTGAGCATTTGTCATTCTATACCTCTGACTAACTTTAACAAGAGTTGAGGGATTCACATTGAGAGAAGGATTGAAGTTTTTCCAATGAATGACATCAATGCAGCCCTTGGCACATTTTCACAAATCACTTTTCTGTGCTACATAGTAATACTGTATGGAGAAATAAGGGCCAGCTTTACTCCTGGAGTTCAGCTGGCTGCCCTCAAGACTCCTCGGAGATGAACTGGATAATCCATATCAAGAAAAAGTGCATGAAATAATAGCTGTTATAGGCAGTGAGGTTATAAAAGTTATTTATTTCTCTTATAATAACCCTGACCAATTGTGGGGAAAAAAAAAAAAGGAGAAGAAAAGAAAAACAACTGAAGAATACTTGCAACCTTGTACTGTAAAAGGCTCATTTTGCATTACTGTAATTTCATTTAACATCGACACCCATATGCATGTACTGTTTTGCTGGGAGGGTTTAAATACCCTGAGCTAATTATAGGACAATATTTTCTTACAAGGGTTAAATTGAAAGCTCTGCTAATGAGATACTATTCCTGGCTATTAAACTGAAAGAAGAAGGGTGTATTTAATTATAAAGTATGTAAAAAACCATAATCATCTTTTAATGTAACAGTTCTCATCTGGATTATTATTTTTGTGCACATTTATAAACACTGCCTGGCACATTATTGAACTGTTTAACATTTTTGTGAATGTAGTTGTTCTACAAAATGACAATATTGGTATAATGGGTTAGTCTTTATTTCATGAGAATACTTCATATTTACTAGACCTATTTAGTCCTTTATCAGAAATAGAAAATGACAAAACATGAAGGAGGTGGGAAAGAAAGAACTATTAATCTTGTCTGCCAATACATCTGTAGGTTTTCATGTGGCCATTTAAAATACTAATTAATTTCACTTTAAAGTGCTATGAAGTGTACTACAACTACTAATTCTCAGCAACCTATGAGATGAACTAAAAAGCAAATTTTTTTCCTCATTCTAGCTCACTAACAAAACCATTTATAGTACACGTTGCTGTTCTGAATGACTTGTCCAGTAAAGCTCACATTTCTAGAGGACTGAGATGTGAACAATTTTGAGAACTACTTAAGATATGCCAAGAGATTCTGGATGTGACTTACTGGAAAGCTTTCAGTCCTCATTTTCACACCAGCATTGTAAACTTTCTTAATTCCTTGACTTCCCTCAGCTGGCAAGAGCTGCAGGGAGTTGTCAGGTTGCACCAGCTGTACCCACTGCAAGGCTATTGTGCAGGGAAAGGTTAGCTGTGACTGAGATATGAGGCAGCTGAGATGAACCATGGCAGGGAAGAAGGTGGAGGAAGGTGTTCTCTGTAGTTTGGCTGATAGGCAGGTACCATGTTGTTAAAGGAAAGGCAGAAGTAACTTGAGAGTTCCAGAGCACGTCACAGAGCCACAGTGTAGGGTCTCTGGCAGGTTGCTGAGGACTTTGTGCTGTGGCAGCTGTCAGCAGGTGAGTTGGAGATGTTTATGCCTATGGGTTTAAGAACTAACTTGTGAAGTTAATTATGTACCTAATAGAGGCCTTGCTTGGACACACTAAACTTCTGTGAAGTAAGCAAAGCTTCTGACTGGAGGGAAGCTGTACACATCTTACAGTAGATCATACATTATGGCTGTACTGGGGCATTATGTATCACTTCAAGAGGGTGATGTATCTTAACTCTCTATCTCCTGGATTTAGAAACTGAGGTTTTATTAAACTAAGTGTTCTGAAAAGTCACAAGTAATTACCAACTTTCAGTAGCTCTCTGTTAACAGCTTTTTGTCATAGAATTTCCTTGACTTTATAATAGAAAGAGAATGCGAACATAAAAAGTAATTATTTACAGTTATCTCAGGGACCTACAATTTAAACCACTACTCTGACCACATGTAGTTGGAAGGTACTATCCATCTTATTGGACTTGAACAGAGACAAAGGCCATAATTTCATATATATAGTTGCTCGCTTACGTGGTGGGAGGAATTATCAACAGTTGTGACTGTTCCATTATCTGCAAGTCAAACATGTGAAAGAGAACTGATGTGCTCCTATCCTGTCCACCGTCTCCTAAAACATACAGATTCACATCTTTCTAGCACTATTTTCCAGCTGACTTTCATTAATTTCTTCTCTTATGAAGCTACTAATTACCATTTTAGAAGCTACTGGCATACAAGATCTTGCTCCTTCATGTCTGAGGCACCTTGCTGTCCACATCTGTCACTTGCAGCAGCTGACTAGTGACTGGTCACTTGGAGGTGGGATAACTCTTTGATCGTCTTGCCTGAACTTGCATATTAAGGAAAAGCTCTAACTAAAAGCCTGCCCTATGAACAGGGACATGAGGAGGTGTTACTCTAGGTTAGCAAGCCTACATGTTCATGTGGGGAGACTGAAAGAAGAGCTAGGACATGCTAGATTCAGTTCAGGCTTTCCAGATCCCATTTAGGTAGGGGAAAAGGAGGATACCTAGGATTTCCTGGTAGCTGCCTCATTTGGAAAAGAAAAAAAAAAATATGGAAGAACAAGAAATGGAACAAGTTGCAACACAGTTCTCATGTTCTTTTAATTACATGGGAAAGGAGAATACATTGTTATATTTCCACTCACAATCCTTTTACCCATTATATTTCCCACCTGTGTCATTTGCTTTAGTGCTCCTTTTTTCATTTCTCCGTCTGTTCCTGCTGTCTGAACTGTCGCCCATCTTCTCACATCTTTTCCCTCTAACCTAGCCCACAGGTTTGCATCCTTTTGTGTGTTCCCCATTTTGAAAGCATTTGCATGTGGATTATAGTTTCTTTTTGAACATACTTTGGGCAGTTTTATGCTATACAGTGATTACATTTCCCCATGAGGGGAAAAAACCAAGAAAGTGCTTTGTCAGGTGCACAGATTATGTCTACATTGAGCAAATGATATGACCAAAATTAATAGATGTATATCTGTGGGGCAAAATAACATCAGGGGCCTGATGCCAGCAGTAAATGTATTTCAGGGCCTTCATGTTGGACTAGTTGTAGTCTGACCGCGCAGCTTAAATACATGTTACTGAAGTGTGTTGCATGATCTGCAGTGCATCTTCCACTTTAGTTTCATCCGAGTACAGTTTGCACACTCCGAGACTGCTTGGTAGTGCAAAGCAGAGCACAGTAATGGGGAGGATGAGGCTCACTTGAAAAGCATGTTCCTGGTCCAAGCTAAAACACTAATGTAGCTGCATCTGTTTGAGGTGAGATCTTTCCTCTGCCTCTGTCATCTCCCCTAAACTCTGCTTTAGTATTCAGGTGAACCTTACACAGCCTGCCCCTATTCCGTGAATATTGCATATTCCAGTGGGGCACCCAGCTCTCAGGGAAAATGATAGTGCATATTTCTTTTAGCAGCTCAGTCTATGAAGGCTCAGTGTAATATGCTTCATTTTGCCAAGCCTTTTGGAAATGTAATTTTTTTAATTTTTGTTTTTTTAAGTATCATTTTTAGTTTGGCTAAAATGACATGGTTCTCTTAAATCACTTCTGGAAATCATGGAATCATGTCTTTTTCCCATATGCGTAAGTAATTTGTTTAATTCATTTGGGTAGACATTAAAACCATTTGTAAATTTAGATTCTATTTCAGTATTACAGAGACACATTGTTGATTACAAAATCAGAATTATTATGAATGGTCAGAAAAGATGAATGATATTTTGCAAAGTATGTCATGCTTTTATATTTGTTATAATTTTATATTCCCTAGAATTTTGCATTCCCCTGCAAATCATGAGAGTTCACTTCAGGACCGAATTTTTTCCTATGGCTTTTTGAGTGATATCACTGGCATCCAAGAAACCTTCCCAATGAGACAGATATATTTATGTGAAGATATGAGCATTTTAAATTTTTTTTTTAAAAAGTTCATTACAAAATCAGAAACAGTGATACATACAAGGGGACTTCTGGGACCACTGAGCTTATTTTCGTGCTGCTGTGGGCAAGCATTTTGGAAATAAACTTTTTCTTAAACCATTTCAGTATTATATGTAGTTCAGCTTTTTGTCCCCATTACTGTCTTTGGAAAACTGCTCTAGAATCTCACTTATTTCTAGATGAACATTTACATCTAGTTGTTCTTATGTCACACTGTTCTTCCCAACCTGGTATTGAATTGCTTGATATATTAATGAAAAATTTTATTTTCTCACAGCCTTTCAGCCTTCATTTTGTTAGAATAACACAGGAAACATCATTAAATGAGGAAGAATTTACTGTGTTTTGTAAAACAGCACAAGTACTTACTTAGCTTAGCTGATTTTATGTAATATTTCATTTACCTTTTTCACAGGTACAGCTTCTTGGTGATGTAATCTTTTTGTTAATAAATGTATGTCTGAGTCTTTCTCCTCAGTAATTTCTTGTTTATGAATATATGGCTTGTAACAGAGATGATTTTATTAGCCCCTAAAATAAGTTGCAGCCTGAACTATTGAATTAAGTCTATTACTCTGGTCCTTGACACCATTCTGCTATTCATCCTCCTTGGTACTAATCACTAACTCACCTACTTCTTGGGCACTGAATTGCTGCTTCTTTCAGCATTGCCTACTGCCATCCCTTTCTTTTAAATAACTCATGCCCTAATTTATAATCCCTTTTTGTCCTCTTCTATACTTTAATCTCCTACAGAATACTTTAAAAAAATTGCTTACAGGAATAGAAATGTACATTTTTTTCATCCACTGTTTCATCACAGAATGCTATCAAAACAGTATGGCATAGGCAAATTTTGGCAAATCTTAGCAAATCCATGTTGCACTTGATAGGATTTTGCCATTTATCTGTAACTAGAAACCTATAGAGACCATGTTCAGGTTTGATCTTATAGCTGGGTACACAGCTTTCTTCTACTTAAATATTAAGTGCTAACTTGCTGTTCTCCAGTTATTCAGTACTAGTCTCAAGGAACTAAAAAAAATACTGAAAATACCTGCTACCAGGTTCAGAAACTTCAGAATTCTGGAAGCGTTTTACACACTGTTTTATTAAGATAATTTATTTCTACATTTAAATCAATATTATATTTTTCATTTCCATGCCAGTTTCTATATTTTCATTCACATTAAACCATCGGACCTCTGGTTCCATATTGAGTAGAACTGTACAGATTAAAAATTAAGAGGTAACAATCATTTAGTTTTTCAACCACACCTTCAAGTATCTCTCCCTTTTAACCACTACTCACTGCATAAGAAATTCATATTTTTAATTGTATTTTCATTTATTTTCTCATGTTCCAAATGCAGTTTTTAATTGGGTTTTATTCCTGACAGTTGTCATTATACTCTTTTATATCTTGGCTTCAGAATATTCTTTTCTTTACAAAGCAGTCCTTATTTTATTTTGGCTTGGTTTGATATTGCATTTCTTGTAGAATCTCTGCTTATTCTTAAGTATCTTCTGTGTTTTGGTAAATCCCAGCTATATAGCTGAAGTCCAACTAAATAAGATCAAGGGCCTGTAGTGACAGGACAAGGGGTAATGAGTTTAAATTGAAAGTGTGGAGATTTAGATTGCATAACAGGAATAAATTCTTCACCGAGAGGGTGCTGAAGCCCTGGAACAGGTTGCCCAGAGAAGCTGTGGATGCCCCATCCCTGGAAGTGTTCAAGGCCAGGCTGGATGTGGCTTTGAGCAACCTGGTCTAGTGGAAGGTGTCCCTGCCCATGGCAGGGGGGTTGGGACTAGATGGTCTTTAAGATCCATTCCAGCCCAAACCATTCTGTGGTTCTATGACCTCTATAGCAGAGATAGGAGCTCCTTGTATATTTTGTACCTTTAATAGCCAGAATTGCCAAGGTTACACTACAGTGAAATCTATATGCTAATCAGTACAGCTAACTTTTTTAACTATATACCTACTGTGGTTTAGGCCCAGCTGACATCTCAGCACTACATGGCCACTCACTCACTCCTCCCCCAGTGGGATGGGGAGAAGAAAATATAAGGAAAGGCTCGTGGGTTGAGACAAGGACAGGGAGGGATCATTCACCTATTACGGTCAAGGGCAAAGCAGACTCAACTTGGGGGGAAAAAAATCAACTTCATTTTTAACTAATCAAATCAGAGCAGGAATATGATAGCTAAACTCAGATCTTAACAAACACCTTTCCCCCACAGCTCCCTTCTTCCCAGGTTCAACTTCACTCCTAATTTCTCTACCTTCTCCTTGCCAGCAGCACAAAAAGATGGGCATTGTGGTCAGTCCATCACATATTGTCTCTGCCAATCCTTCCTCCTCATGGGAGGACTCCGCACACCCTGGCCCTGCTCCAGTGTGGAGGCCCTCCCACAGGAGACAGTCTTCCATGAATGCCTTCAATGTGGGTCTGCTCCATGGACTGCAGTTCTTCATGAACTGCTCCAGCCTGGGTCCCCCCGGGGTCACAAGTCCTGCCAGCAAACCTGCTCCAGCCTGGGCTCCTCTCTCCACGGGGTCACAGCTCCTGCCAGCAGCCTGCTCCAGCGTGGGCTGCCCACGGGGTCACAGCCTCCTTCAGGCATCCCCCTGCTCCAGTGTGGGGTCCTCCGAGGGTTTCAGGGGAGGTCTCTGCTTCCCTGTCACCCTCCATGGCTGCAGGGCACAGCCTGCCCTCTCACCACGGGCTGCAGGGGAACCTCTGCTATGAACACCTCCTCTCTATTTTTTTCTCCATTGATTTTTGGTGTCTGCCTGGTTGTCTCTATCACATCCCACTCGTCTATCTGCTGCAGGTTCCCAGCAGGTTTCTCCTCCCCCCCCCCCTTAAATAAGTTATCACAGAAGTGCTGTGAATCAACATCCCTGATTGGCTCAGCCATAGCCAGAGATGGGTCTGACATGGAGCTGGGGAAGCTTCTCAAAACTGCTCACAGGAGCCACCCCTGTAGCTCCCTTGTTACCTAAACCCTTCCACACTAACTTAATTTGTCTGTTTGAAATTGAGATCCCTTATTATAACTATACCCATGAGTATCTTTCCATGTCATTTAATTTTAATTAATAAGACCAGGATTGGTTAATCTCTAATAATTTTCTGTGAATATCTGATGATCATGAACTTTAAAAAACTAAGCCTAAATATTCTTACTGTTGAGTTTGTGTCTGGGTTTGGGGTTGTTTGTGGGTTTTTTTTCTGTAAAATAAAGCGCTCATAAACTGTTGGGTCCTATCATTATTAGCACCATTTGTCTTTCTCCCTGTCCTTGGAAAGAGAAGTCATTCGTGCTACAACTCCAAGTAGTATTTAATGACTTTATGAATAATTTACATTATTCAAGTTCATCATTAGGTTTAGAGGCACAGAACTTTTGCTACAGCTTTCTCCAGGAATGATGCTGACACAGGCAGGCTTTACTGTCTTCTCAGTGTGTGTGGTTATACTCATATTTCATTAGTCTACTTTATAGTCAATGTAAGAATGTGAATATGTCGATCTACCAATTCTTGCTTTAGTTATAACTTTCCTGAGCAACACATACCCTTAGATACCTCTGTTTCAGTCATGTTTCTTGTTTAACAATGTCTTTCTTGTCTTATAGTATTTGCTGTCGGTTCTTTTTCAGTATTTCAAGTTTCTCCACTGGATTCTACAAACACTTCTATTATTTCCTACTGACCACATCAGTTAGTCAAGTAGACGAGATAAGTTCTTTTGCTAATGATATTGTCTCAGTTTAGTACTTTTCCAGCATTAGTGTTGTTTAGTGGTTTTTTTTTTTCTGCTTGATATTTGTCCCCTACTTTCTAGCATTCCTTTTTAAAAAGTCATAACACTAACCATCTCAATTTCATAAATTAACGGAGAATTAATTGAGATGTGGTTTCTAGTCTGTTTGAAAAACATGCAGATAGAATATGTGCCAGTGAGGCTACAGAGAGTTGCAGTTCCTAATTTAAAGGAAGCCAAGCCCAAGGCAAAGCCAAGGGCCCTAACATGTGCTGAACACAGTCCTTGTACCTGGTCTACAAGTTGTCAGTGGGGCTTGGGGAAGGATTAGCTGCCCAGGGAACAATGGTGTTCCCCATGCCAGATGACCACCCTGAACAGAGGGACTCTTCCGTTAACAGTCTCACTGGCCTGCTGTTCCTGCTCAGCAGTGCTTGGTGACCTTAGATGGCCGGAGAATCTGGACATACAAGATACCTCTTCTAAATGTTTGCTTGCTGCATACTGTACTTCAGCACATGCGCTCTGAAGTACAATACAGAACGAAGTTAGAGAAGAAAAATGACATCAAACGCTAGAAGCACAATCTGCCACTGCAGCCAGTCCAATGTCCAGATACGTTAAATTTTTCCTCTGCTTCACTCAGTGGTAAAATACAAGTAGCTACTATGGCAACATCACATGGTACATTTGTTATCTCTGAACGAGAATGTGTTGAAGGAAGTAGCAGATCAGTATGCCATGTGTGCTTTCATTTTCTGGAATGTTTTCAAGGGAAAACATCTGTTCAGATATTTTTTCTGGGATTATGGCTTTACTTAAAAAAATGTGAAGATGAAGGGATGCAATTCTCTTTCTGCACTCTTTTCTCTTCTCTTATTGCAATTTTTTCTAAGAAAGTATAGCTCTTGTATCATGCTGTTTTCCCTAAGTGGACTGTATAATTTGGATTTTCAGTAGTTTCTTTAAATGAGTAAAAAGCTAAATATTCCTTTGAACACTTATGTAGGGATATCATGGGTAGGTGGGAATGGAAGGTATGGCTGGGAGGTTAGCCAAAATCTTTCTGTAATAGCTGGAAGCATTATTTTAAGATGTGAAATTTTTTATATACCTACACATAATATTTCATAGAAAATATGATCTATGGTTAAGGGATTGACCTGGAATTCAAGAAATATGTATTCCATTCTTGGCATGGCTACCCCGGTGTCATCTGTGATGCTAGGCATGTTCTTTAATATTGGTATGGTTCAGACCTTCCCCACATTCCTGGTTTTGGATGGTAAACTCCCTGGATTCCTTTCACTTAACTTCAGACATCTGCAGTATAGACATTTACATCTGAACAACCTGTCTAGACTTCCTTTATAGTCAGTGGAAAAATGTAGAGATTTAGGATGCCATTCATCTGGACAGTTTTAAACATCTAGGTTAGACTAAGCTAAATTGCATCCTAAACGTGCTTTTTTCTGTCCACTAATCAAGTCTCAAACAGAAATTCAGACTGTATATATAAAATTTGAACAGATGAATCCTACCTTTGGGAAGAATACTGTTTATGTGTATTTGTAAAGCATCTTCACTGATGTGACCCTTTGTCGGGGCTGTGGTTTCTGTGTGATACTTGGACACAAGCTACAATCAAAAAGTAAACTGTAGGAGGCCCCAGTGTTCTGTCTTTCTTAGAGACCAAGGCAATTTCAAACGGGCACACGGATAAGAAAACTGGTTGAGAGGAAGGGGGGTGGGGGAGGGGGGAAGAATCCCAAGCATTACCTTTTTTAATAACAAAAAAATAATCATTTTATCATTGCAAAATGTTGTTAGAAATTGTTTGAAATTATGGCTGTAACACTGGTCAAGTATTAAAAAAAAAAAACACCCACAAAACAAACAAACACAGTTTCCTTTACTAGATGACTGTTATTCGAAACTGAAATGTCTTCTGCTGTGAAAAGTTTTCAGTTCCATGCTAAGATGTTTAGCTGAAATCCAATTGACAGAATATGATTGACAGGAATAAATGTTCATTCAGTTTCTCCATTCATGGGTACGTACTGCTGCTATCTGCGATACCCTCGTGTCCGAGATGTCCAGGTGGGGGAGGCAGCCGGTACAATACAGGACCTACAAGAACTCGTGTCCATCTGGGAGGGTGCCTGGAAAACAGGTGAAATGCACTAAACATCTAAAATGGGACTGAGATGCTTAAGTGTGTATAACTTAGCTGGACACACAGAGAAGGGACAGTCACAGTTCCTGCATTAATCATTGCTTTTTAGATGTTTTAGTAATCAGTATTACTAAAAGCCAGACACATACTGTCAGAATATTAATCAGACAAGAAAGCTAGATTGGAGGTTCTGAATTGCCTTATCTAGTTTTCTCTTCCAAGTGACTGTAGCAAGTCAAAAGGGCAAAATCTGGAAATCCTGCACTTTGAAAGACCAGAGTGAGGATATGACTCATTTTGCACTTCCACTAAAGTCAATAGGGAGAGGTGTTTCTAACATGAAATACAGAGCTTATATAGGCAGAGGAAGATGTCTTACTCTGAAAGCTCATTTATTCTTCCTTCTGTGTCTAAGGTTAAGGTGACATCATTCCATATCTGTGTTAGTAATAACCCTCTCACAAATAAAACCACAGAAAATAAGTAAGGGAATTGAATCTGAGGTGAATCAGAGACAACCTTAGGACAAACTATATCCATTTCTTTCACGTTTTTGATCTAAAGCTAAAATGTTATCCAGAAACAAAATACAAAAGTTTCTGAAATCTCAAGAATTATGAGATAGATTAAATATTTACTTGCACAGTTTTGGCACAAATATCTGATAACAAAGGCCAATTTTGTGAAGCTAATTTGTGTAGCTAATCTTCAGGCTACAGAGATTCAAGTTTCACTGGAGACTTACATCTCAGGTTAACCACATGTCACCACTCCAAGAATTTCATAGAATCATAGAATGGTTTAGGTTGGAAGGGACCGTAAAGACCATCTAGTTCCAACCCCCCTGCCATGGGCAGGGACACCTTCCACTAGACCAGGTTGCTCAAAGCCTCATCCAGCCTGGCCTTGAACACTTCCAGGGATGGGGCATCCACAACTTCTCTAGGCAACCTGTTCCAGTGCCTCACCACCCTCTCCGTGAAGAATTTCTTCCTGATATCCAATCTAAACGTCCCCACTTTCAACTTAAACCCATTACCCCTTGTCTTGTCAAGTTTGTTGCCTTTAACTGAAGGAACTGAAATACAATTAGTGGACAAAAAGAAAAGTGTAACTTAAATTCCAAGCCTTCAAATTCAGTCACGGTGGACTAGAGAGTGTGTCTTCATGGTAGCTCCATTGACTTGAAAGATATTGTAATGTAAAGAATTTATGAGGAAACCAGAGAAGTGATCTTCTAAAATATGTAGGGTCAATTTAATAGTAACTAGGACAAGACACAGTGAAATAAGCCTGAATTAAAACTGAAATAATTAGTAATAAAAATACAAAGAAAAACAGTTTTAATGAAAAAAGAAAAAGTAGAATGTCTCTGCCCTTGACTACATTCTCCGAGAATTTAAGATGTCATGGGATAAGAAGACTCAAGATTTTTCATTACTGTGTGAGCTGAAGGAATCTGGAAATACACGTTTACTGTCCCTAAAGGATGGGAGATAACGACTTTGCTGTTGCTACTGAGAAGGTCCACTGCCCTGACTTCTCCCTTTGGGACAGTACTTACTAAGTTTGGCTTTTCAGGCTCAGGCACAGGAAAAGCTGGAAATGGGACTGTGGCTGTCTTGCCACTGTTGATAATCCACTTCCTTAAACGACTGCTTGCTTTGCCTACACAGAGCCAGTCCTGGTGGGAGGGTTTACTTTAGTCTCAGTAGAGGAAATACTTTAAAAGTCCCTTGTTAGTTGTCTTCTTTTGATGTCAATCTGAAAATTCCTACCTTTCCTGAGGACTGTCGCATACTACTGCACATTAAAGGCTTAGCTTTCTGTCAGCCTGTGAATATCTGCAGGGTCAGATCTTTTCCTGGTAATTGTTATAAAAGGGGTTTTCTCCTGAATCATTTTACATTTTTGCATACTGTGCATTGAAAGAAGCAGGAAAGGTTTGCTGATGGCAACTAGGCTTGGGCTGAAATGCTGCATTATCCTCTGCAAGGCTTTTGGAGTCGGTTGTCATCCAGAGTTTCAATGCAGACTGAAGTTGCATGTCAGGCAGAGATATTGTGAATCAGGTAAAAACTGGGAGGGAGCTTAGACAGAACCAGCATGAACTGCCTGAAAAATTGAGAGCTTCTCTCTATAACTCATCCATGTTCAGTTCTGTAGATGGGCTGTATAGCCTATAATAGACTACTTCTATGGGATCATGTAAAAATATCCCTGACAACAGATGGACTTTGAGTCAATGAAAGCGAATTACCTTTTACAATTCTACAGACATGTAAATTTGTTAGGATGAAGGAAGGATTTTGGAACCAAGTGCAGTGCTTTTATTGAGCCTAGATTTTTGAATAGCAACCTGACAAATTATCAGGCTTATGTAAAAGCTAATACTGTGATTGTTTTCTTCCTGGAAAAATTAACTTTCTTCCTAACCTGATGTTGGCTCAACACATGACTGTAATTTCCATTTATGCACTGATGTGCTGCTCTTGGAAATGAAGCAGTATTACAAGTGTTAAAAGTCACAGTGTCCATTTCTGGGGAAGTAATACTGTGTATGTGACATATTTAGTCTCTATTATTTTAGTCAGCAAAGTGTCAAACACTGGGAAAAAATGTCACATGACAACTGCCGTAATGGGTCAGACCATCGGTCCTTCTAGCCAAGTATTCTGCTTCTGACAATGGCAATATGAGATGCTGTATTGGGAGAGCACGTGAGCCTGGTCACACTCTGTAGTCCATCTCCCATCAAAATTAATTTATAACTAATGGAGAAGGCAAATCTCTGCTTGGTCCTGTCAGTATTGATTTAGGAATCTGGTGTCCATTAATTTATCTAATCTACTTTGAACCTGTTGAAACTTGCCTCTCCCACACTGTCCTGTGGCCGTTTCATGTTTAATTAGCTATTGTAAAGAAATACTTTCTGTATAACAGTTCTATATGCCATCAGGGTTTTGCAGAGGTTTATTATATCCATTCCAACCTTTTCGTCTTGAAACAAAAGTGTTCCAACCTTTCTAACTTGTAAGACAGCTCTTCCATCCCCTACTTACTCTTTTCTGTACTCTAATTCCACGGCCTTTCTTGAGATCACACCACCAAATACAGCAATGAGGAGAAAGGTGCACCGAAGGTTTTACATATATGCAAGCTGATGACATCTGTGTAGCGTCCTTCCAATGATATATGATGTCTTGCTGACTATTTTTAAGTGCAGCCGAACACATTTGCATTTTCTTCCTGTCATTTCTTGTCATTGGCATGATACTCAACTATCTGAACGAAGACCTTAATTTCATCTTCAGATGTGGAGATGGCACTGTTCACTCCTGTTTTCAGGTCACTGATGAAGTTGAACAAAACAGGTTGTAGAACTGATCTCTGAGGGACCATATTGTTCACTCTTCTCTATCCTGTAAGGTAGCTATGAAGCCTTATGCCTTGCTTCCTATCCTTTAATTCACTTTCAGTCCTGAAAAGAACTCCAACCTCATGGCAAATGAGTTTTCCAATTAGCGTTAAGATTTTTTTAACAGTGTTTTTTTTGTTTGTGTTTGTTTGTTTGTTTTTTTGTCAAAACCATTTCAAATATGTTTTGTCCACTTAATTCGCTTTATAGGTTGACACCCTCATAGGCATGTTTGTTCCTGGGTTGGGTGCTCTGGAAAGCTTCCAGTCTAAAGAAAAGCATAACTGTATCTGTTACCTTAAGAAACTGAAACACAATAATTCTCTTTAGCAATTTCCTACTTGCTCATTTGTGACTCAGTCAGGCCCATTTAATTATAGTAAGCACTTCAAGGTAGAACCAAGCTTTGTACTCTCTGTTCCTACAGAACCAAAGACAAATTCCAACTCACAGTTGGGACTCTTGGGAACAACAGTAGTACAACAATATCTAAATTTCATGTTAGGCTTTTTGTCAGTTGATCTCAAAACATTCATAATTTCCCTTCCCAGGGAAGAAAAACCAAAAAGGGTAAGGCACTGAAGTGGAAGAAGCAAGAGTTGAACCCAGGTCACCCAAATCCTAGCTGTAATATGCTGCACTCCCCTAAGCCCAGGGATCCTAAATGTGAAGATGTATTAGCATTTTGACCACATCTCCTCTCCTTTCTTCCCATTAGCAGTGAGTTTAATTAAACTCTTCTACCTGAAGAATGAAAATACTCAAATTCTGCATGTTCATATGCATTTCAGAATTTTTTTCAGTTTAAGCTCATCCTGAATCTTACATTTTTTTTTTACTTAACAAGTTCCAAATCTTTTTATATTTTCCCCATCCTCAAGCTTCCTGTTTACTTGGCAAACCTTCCCACCCCCAGCACTGAACCAGCTTTTGACTGCTTCACACTTAATCAGCATTCCCTTATTAAAAAGCTATTAATTAGCTTCTCAGTGGCCAAATCTACTAACTATTGTGATAATTGTAAGACTTTCAGAGCTTTTCTCCCCCCACTTTGTTGACAGACCATTGGACTTAGAAACAGCACCACAAGGAATGCGGACTCATCTTTGTTTCAACATACTTAAGGTGCTTTTATCTGTAGGTTTGCCTTGAACAAAATCCTGTTCAAATTGTATTAAGCCCCAGATAAACCTCTCTTTCAGACTATGGTTTCCAACTGAACTCCTGTGCACTGAAGAGAGAGCACCGAATTCTTGATTGTTTCAAGAAAACCTCTTTGAGTAATCCCTTGAGCCTGCCTACAGGGCTTGGATTTCCTAATGGATGCTTTGATGACAGGAGATAAGAGCCAAAGGTACCTTTATTCTCTTAGAAATTGCTCCAAACAAACAACCTCGATGGTTAAAGCTAATAGAAATACCTGGAAGATTGATAGCTTGCAAAGCACTGCTGAGTGAATGAATAACTTCCCCTTTAGTTCCAAAAGCTAATATTTGTTCACATTTGCTGCCTTTTAAGAAAGTGCAACGTTTTTTGTATGCAGAGTGTTGATCAGGAACAAACAGACACCATTCAGCTATTATTTGAATTTTAAACAAAGCTTCCCTACTTCAGCTATTGAGGCAGCATTCTGCATGGGCCCATTTATAATAATTCAAACATGGCACGGGTAGGGTCGCTAGAGTAAAGTACATATAAGTGTGAACATGATACTCTTGTAAAAGTCTTTAATGATGTGAATGGGCAGCGCACTGTGGTATTCTATACAGGGGTTTTAAATTGCACAAAGGGCCTGTAAAACTTCTATATCTGTTCCCAAACAATACACCTATCAGAGAGTTGAACAAATGGAAACCAAACTCTGCAGCAAATAAAAGTCTTAAATTTACAATGCTGGATTATAAAACGGTGTCTTTCAGCAGCAGCTCTGACTTATTTCATGTTCTGATGAAATCATTGCTTGCGAATGCCAAGAAATTCAGCTGTAAACTTTTGGCAATAAGTAGACTCTCCTTGGAACTGCTGGTTTCAAAAACATCTGTAAGTAAGGAATCCACTGCAGAACCAATAAAAGGAGCTGAAGAGACCAAAACTTTCACTAACACCTCGTAACACGGGCAGTGCTCTGAGTGCCACCAAGCCCTGCTCCCTGGTATGTGGGTTATGTACGTATCAGAGTGCATTTCCAAGACAGGGGTTTTATGATTCCCAGTGTCATAGAGGGTGCAGTCAGGGAGTATATCACATAACAAAGCAATCTAACAATAGAGTTGCAAATAGCTGAACATTTAGTTTTGAAGTGATGCAGCCCAGGGGTAGGGTGTTCCGATATTGAAAATTCCTCAGCTTTCTTTCACACAACAAAAGTAAAACCTTAAAAGGATCTGCTCTGAGTGGTTTAAGGAATTTCCCTTTTTATAACCACGTTGAGGAAGGATCCAAATTAATCTCAATTTACTTTAAAAATATTGGAGTATGGAGTTAGAACTCCAAGGGAAGCAAGGAGGTTTTAGGGAAAAAAGAGTATGTTTTGACAGTTTAAAATGTAAACTGACATTGACTTAGAGCTTCCTTCCCTTAGCCCAGCTCATCATCTGGCCTTGGGAGTTCTGCTGAAAGGACCTGTTGAAATGGAAACCGAAGTGTGAAGAGAAATTTAAAATTATGTTCGATTCTCTGAGGCTTGGGTATTTGCCATCCTTTAACATGTCTTCTCCAGAATCAGCCTTGGGAAAGAATTCTGATATGGAGATGGCACGCATTTAATTGTCCTCCATGCCACTCTGCTTTCCTACAAGCTGTGGTCCCTGCAGAGGATGAGGGCTCCCAGACAGGCTGGGAGGGGAGATTGAGATCCTGTGTTCTGAGCAGGGCTGCCCTGATTACCTCTGAAACTGAGGGATCAAATCATTTCACTGGCCTCTGCATTGCAGGGAGGGAAAAGGCTGCCTGTCCTCTCTTCTCTGTCCCCGCTGCCTGATCCCTAGCAAACCCCAAGTCCCCTGCAGCTTGTTCACTGGTGCCTACCCAGCAGGAGGGCACCCATGGCTCGCTCTGTCCCCTGTGCCAGTGCTCGGCACAGAGGTGAATGAAATCCATTTTTTCCCATAACTGTCATCACCGTTTAATAAAGCATCATGAAAATAAATTAAATATCTTATTGAAAGGAGTCAACACATATATTTTTCATATTATTTTTGATGTCTGGGTTGATAAGACCACAGCAGGAGAATTTGATTATTTTTTTTCTGAAACAACCTTGATTTCATGCTGAGGGATATAACTGCACTTTTAAAGACTTCTCTTTCATGTAGAAAAACAAGGCAATGTTTCATTTACAGCTTCCAGGAGTTTAGTTTAGATAATCCCTCTCTACGATCAGCATGTCTTACACAGAAAAGAGGTTGACATTGACTGGATAGCATCTGAGGTTATTATATGGGACTTGTGGGATGATGATTGTCTAGATGATTGACAAGACTTTTTTTCCTTTCACAACCCCTTAGAAGACTGGTGCATGGAGCACAGTCCTCCTGACCAGGCTAAAGACAGGGAGGCTGGGTGGACAATGGGGACATGACCTCCATGCAAGTTTTGGGAAGTTCTAGGTAAGGCAAATCTCAGGCCAATTGCGTAACACCCTTGTGTTATGCTAAAACATGACAAATCCTTGCTTTTGGAGCATGCTCAGTGTGACAAAGCAAATCACACTCCTCTGAATTTATGCCCCTCTGAAGGCTTGGTTGGAGGCATTTAAATAAAATCTGTGGTGGTCTTTCTATCAGGCACTGGGTCATGCCAGGTTAAGCTGACCCATGACTCCCTTCATCCCCAGCAGGGAAAAAATAAAGGTCTATCAGGGTATACAGTGTTCAGTAACTAAACATTTCAGAAGAAATCCTAATATATGTAGCATTTGCTGATCAGTGATGGTAGCAGAAGTATTAAAATATTTCTTGGCTGACAAGACTTTATTGTGATATACTTTAACTTGTGCTTTCTTTTTTTTCCCAGTCTCCTGTTTTCTCTTATGTAGTGAACCAGGAGCAGTCACACTGACCCACTGCCAGTATTTCTTAATTCTCCTTAATGAGGACAACCTCCCTGCCAAATCTGATCCTGAAAACCTACATAGTTTGTGAGTATAAATAAGATTAGGTTAGTATTTTGAGTTGTTGAGTTATTAGTGATATGAAATACAAATAACATGGTTTCTCTCCCAAAATGCTATGAATTGTGCTATGTAAATATTTTATTTTTTAAAACAAGCATCTCAAAGAAGCTTAGCATTGATTGAAATATGTTATTTATAAAGGAGCAAGCTGAAAAACGAAAACCCAAAACTGAAGTATTTTTTGTTAGTATACTTCATTAGGTAAATAGAGAAATATGAATATGATTTCATGTCTCATGAAAATTAACAAGTGCTAGTCAGAAAGCAATTATTAATTTTTATCATACATTTTCAGACTTCAGCATCCTCTTTCTATTTCAAATAATCAAGAAACAACGTTGTTAGTGACTCCCCTGAAACCTGACTTGGAAATCATTCCACATAACAACAACCACACAAAAGAAATGAGAAAGAAAAACTGCTCTTCTGGAATAACCAGTATCTTCCTAGTTTGATTACTCTTCTAAAACCGGTGCCTCAAATCCTGGATCTGCCTCTCTCAAGATGAGATGTACATGTTGATTTCCTGCATCAGGGTACTGTGTCTGAAACCATTGCCTTGCTGGTTCTTCTGGGAGCAGAGAAACAGAAACTTTTTTGAGGCATGTTTGTAAAAACTATTATGTTCTCAAGATCAACAAAAGTAGCTACATCTGAGCTTGGGAAAGTGCTGGAAGGACCCTGTAGAGCTGGGATTTCTAAATGTCAGAACAGAGTTCTTCAGCCCTTTGAAGACCCTGACTCATACTTGTGATGATCTCAATGGCATCCGTGTTACCCGTTCCCTCTGGGCATACACCCCCACTCTCCTCCATGAACAGAAAGATGAAAGGTAAAAGTTAATGTTCCTTGATATCACAGATACTTTTGCAGTGGTGCTTGTTCACACATACCTACAAAGAAGTCTCTCTTCTTCTCTCTAACTGCCCGTGTTCCTAGACAGCTGTTGCAAGTACTTAGCATTCACAGTTCATCTCTTTTCTAGTTTTGCATCCGTACCGTGTGTAGTGTAGTGTCATGCTGTGGTCTGTACAGTGAAGTGCACAGCCAGAGCTCACTTGGTTCCTTGATCAAGGCCAGAAGCATGTGCTTCACCCCAGATAATCCTGTACCCCTCGCAGAAACTGATTAAGGAGGCATTGCTGGGAGAGAAAAGCCTTTGATGATCAGTTGGTTTCCCACACCTATAACCCACCAGCGAGAAGAAGGTAGGGAAGAAATTACATCAATAAATCTGTGCTATCTGATTCTGAGAGTTTTTGATAAAACTCCAGTCCTTCACAAAGAGAAAGCATGAGAGATGAATAATAAAAAAATAAATGGATATCTGAGTTTATTGTCATTATGCCAGCTGATGAATGGGAGTATACTAAGTGCTCAGCTTTTGACACCAGCTCCTGGGAGCTGAGGTAGGCCACTGCTGAGGGTGCTTAAAAAATCCCACCCTACGAGTCAAACAAACTCTATTCGTCTAGTGACCTGTGTTTGAACCCACTTCCCTTTTAAAAATAAACCCCTGTACAAATCCCAAAAGCAACATATGGTTAGTTCACATCATGGACTAATAATAGCTTACATCATCTTATTTTTAAAATCAGTCCTTTTCTGAATTATGGGAACGCCAAAAATAGTGTTGGAAAATTCCAGAGCCTACCAATCCTATAACTTAAAAGTGGCCAATCCTTTTCTTGAACCTATTAAAAAAAAAAAAAAAAATCCCAACCTCTAAAACTACAACCTTTGTCTGCCAAGTTTCAGCCTGGAACACATTTTTACAACACTTATAATCCCCTGAACAAACTAGGTTTATAATGGAAGTGCTGACAGACCTTTAACTATTCCAGCTATCTTAATAGCTCAGCTGTATTTATTTTTCATTACATTTAAATGTAATTGGTTGAGGTTTAACTCTAGTTCAATTTGATGAGAACCTCCCCATTTAAATATGAGTTCTAGGATTTGGATCCTTTCTTGGGTGCCTTTTGGGCTATTATGAACATAGTTTTGGGGTTGCTTTTTAGATTTTTTTCTTACTACCCCATTAGTGTTGTTTGCCTTTTACTTCAAAGTACAAGATGAAAAATAAGCATTGTCATGGAGCGTATGGTAGTCAGTTGTGGTTTGAATCCCAGTGTGAGGAATTCCACTAGAAGTTTCACACATTCTGTTTTGGTCTCAGTTAAAAATATTTGAGCTGGCTTGGCACATCAGTGGAAAAGCAATGTGCTGATATGCATGGATCCTTGATGTTCTCCTGAACTTCTTTTGATAAATCTGAGTGGGGGGGAAGGGAAAAGAAGTAAGGTGTGAAGCAACTGTGGAAACCCAGCAATACATGTGGCAGGGATTGCTAGTGGGATAAGCTGAAATATGAGGTGTCCATACTCTCCAGATTGAAAAATATTTTTTTCTGGGTGAAATATGACCAAGATGGAAGACCTTTGAAATTGAGAATTAGGAAACAAGAAAAAGAAACTCAGCAGAATTACTTTAAAATACCAAAACTAGACAACTGTTATCCCATAGGAAAATAAATCTTCTGAAATGGGAAATGTGGGATTTGAACTTTAAGTTTAACTACTGTCATACATAAAAGGTGATGGCAGTGGAGATGGAGTCATAGTTATTAATACTAGTACTGATATTAAATGGAAGGTAAAAGTGAAAATTTAAGTGGGGATCAGTACGGTAATTTTTATATCATTTAGAGGAACCATTTCAATTACTCAGTCCAATACATTTCATAATATAGGTTAAAGAACCACATAGACTCTTCTCTAAGTGAAGACTTTAGCCTTTCTTTAAGAACTGTCATCTTTTTCTAGAAGACATGATTTAGATAGGAAGTCTTAAGGAGATGGATGATCCACTGGGGAATATCTCCCAATTGCTCTCCTTCTGGTGAAAAGATTATTTCCAGGTTTTTAAAATCTTTTTCTGTGTTTGTCTGCATGAGTACAGAGTCCTTAATATCCTTTTTCCTTAGGATAACATGATTAGTGATTATATGCAATCACTATTTTGTTTGTTAACTTACCATTCTATAAAGTAAATAGACTAAACTCCTTAAATCTCTTGCCGATAATGACATTTTTCCAAGTCTTGAATAATTTCTCAGGGCAAGGACTAAGGTGACTTTCTTAGCTATATTATTGCATAGAACGTTCATATTGATTTGATTATCTGAGTGATTTGTAAAGCCTTCAGCATCACTGTACCCAAAGACACAATTTCAAATTTTATTATAATGACACCAATCTTTGCTCTCTGAACATGAATATTCCACTTGCCTCTACCATTCTGTGAATCTGTGTCAGGAAACATGCTTGACTGCACTCACCTTATCAGGCAACCTAGATATTGTAGTATATAGTGGTTTTTCATTAGCAATTTCTGAATTATCAGCAATAATTGAATAGAATATTTCCTTTCAGATAATTGAAAAAATATTGAATTGCAACTGGATTGGGAACAATTCTTTATAGGAACTACCACTTTAATGATTACCTATTCACAGTTAAAATGAAATATATTTCTCTACAATTTAACTTTTCTTCACATGAATAGGCATATTTTGGCATTAAGTGTGTGTCATATAATGTAAAATGAGATAAGCCATAGGGAGATTGTTTTTCCTCAAATACTGTTGGTTTCTCTCCCTTAATTTACTTAATTTACCAAACAACTGTGTTCTTGCATTTAATCACACAATCGCAAAGACTGCAATACCTTTTTGCCTATATTTAATGAGAGTACTTTGTGAAAAACTGATTGATATTCCCTTTAGTGACAGTGACTTTACTCTCAGAGTGGCAGTGTAATTGTGAGTAAAAATAAATTAAATGCTAAGGTTCTTCAGCTTAGAACAGAGGTGGTAGGGAGCATAAGACAGATATAAAAGATCACAAACAATATGAAAAAGATTAGCACAAACCAAAAATTACTAAGCATTTGAAAAATATGAAAACTAGTAACAAAAGGGGAATTGTAGAATATCTGAACAGAAACAATAAGAAAATAAATACTTTGCCAATATTACATAAGCAAACTGTGGGATGCATTGCCATAGAAGGGTGGTTGTGGAGGCCAAATGTGTAAAAATATTTTAAAATTTATATTAACTGAAGTAGTTATTAAAAAAAAAATCAGATTTTCCGCTCAGAAGTGTCTGGTAAGAAATTTTAAGGAAAAAGCTTGCCTCTACTCCTCTTTTCTTGCATCTTCCAAAGATGAGGTGGCTAGATGGTCTCAGTATGACCCATTGTGTCAGTTTTTAAGTCTTATGTATGAAAACTTGGTACTTAACCTTTGATGAAATCTCTTGCACTTCAGTACACCAATGAAACACATACTATACCCTCCAAACAGACAGAAACAGAGCCAGGTGTTCCATGGTGGTCGCTAAGGTTCTGTGTTACGGAGTTCAGTAGGGGTTGAGTCATACACAAAACCTAGTGTAAATCAGGATATATGAAAGAATCTGTAATCAGAGTAATTAAGCCTGGGTGTCTAATTTATACTGTGCAACTAACCAGAATGCCCGTTACAGAGCTTCCAGAGTACATTATGTGTTTGGCACAGGAAAAAAAAACCCACCTCAAAGCTAGTCAATAATACATAAGATACAATTTTTTTACAGCGCTTGCTATCACTTCACTGGGAGAAAGCAGAAAGCAAACATTAAATCATGGGTAAAAGAGGGAAGAAAACACAGGGATGTGGAAAAGAAAATAAGGAATGGAAGGACTAGTGTTAAAGCAGAATGAGTCTCTATTGTGTCCAGTACGCTAATATCAGCCAGTTGGTAGCCACACAAAGAGTGAATTTAACCAATGTCCCTTTTCCTTGTGTGGATTTACTATGTTTGTGTTCTGCTCATTAGCTCAACCAAGATTGAGCTTGGGACCTTTGTGATCTGCAGTCAGCAGTTCTGCCTGGAAAGCCAAAATTAGCCTATGCCTTGCCAAGCCAAGAGGAGATTTGTTATGCCAGTCTCAGCTGGTAGTTGCTTTTTTCATCCTCCTGATGTTTGCACCACACCAGCTCCGGGAGAACAGCAGAAGAATCAGGAGAGTTGCATGTGGCAGGGCTGATCCAGCAAGCAGATTTCTGGGCTGGGTGCTGATGGGAGCTGTACCTGACTCACCACCTATCCATCAATTTAGTACTGAGGCTGCCAGAGAAAGCCAGAACCTGGGGAAAGTTATGACAGATTTGCAGAACTGGAACAGAAATCTTAAGTCTTGATGTAATTCACAAAGACCTTAAAAAGAGCTTAACTAAGCTTTTGGTTTTGGGTTGGTTTATTTGGATTTTTATGTGTGTGTGTGTTTTTCTGTTGTTTGGGGTTTTTTTATTTGTTTAGGTTTGGTGTTGGTTTTGTTTGTTAGTTTTTTTTTTTTCTTCATGGTAATTAACATATGTTGAAGGTTGTTTTATTTCTAGGAAAATCAAAAGAAAAATAAACTTATTTCTGGAACTAAGAAAGATTTTTCAATGTGTTTCTCACTTCCTATCTGGAATAGTCAGTCACAACATTATCACTACTTAATAACATACTAGTAGAGCTGATTGAAGCTTAAAATCTTTTACATTGTGATAGTTGATAATATTCTGATTAAAAAAATAAACCACAGGGTTTTTTTCTTTCTCAAAATATACATCTCTGTGGTACCAGTAAAGTACTGGTTAAGTACAGTAAAGTACAGATGTCAAAGTTAGTTTGTTTGGGTTTTTTTCCCCCCATTTTAAAAGCTTGCCATAGTTAGAGAGTCACACTAACATCCATGATGCCAAATACTTCATTCAACAGAACTGCCTGTCCAGGGCTTATGACTGCAGGGCAAGTGCAGAGTCTGGAATCTCTCAGGGATCCCATGACTGCCAGGATCATAAGCAACTGACTTCTCATCCCAAGAAATTCTTCCTCTCTGGAACCTTTTACATCTCCAAATACATATTTTGAGATGTCCAGGAGGACACCTGGGATGATTGCCGTAGAGCTGTGAAATCCATAGAGTATCTCCATTGCATTTTGAGTGACTCAGTCTAAGAACAAATGTCCACGCCAGCCTGTTCAGGGTGGGGTTGGCAGAACTGCAGGGCTCCTGCCACCTTAGCTGTGGAAATCCAGTACCTCCGTCAAGCAAATGCAGAGTGCTGGCATTATTCAGTGTCACTAATGCCAGAGCAAATGATGACACAGTTACTAATTCAAACCATTTGATTGTAGTTTGCTTTCCTTTCTAATGCAATCCTGACACAATTTCATAGCTTTCTGGGAAGTAGCCAAAAAATGTTGGATTATGGTCCTTAACAGCAATATAGCAGTAAAAAGTTATCAAAAACATTTTTGTATTTTCATGTTTTCTGGCATCAGATACTGCAGAGAAAAATATGTAACATTTTCTTTGTAGCATTCTCAATTGAAAAAAAAAAACCACCCTAATAGGCTACTGACAGTTCACAAAGCTACTATGTTTTTCATACTAAAATGTATTATTTTAGCTATGGCTAAATGTTGAAACACATCAGTTAATTTACCAATTATATGGTGATCTGTTTAGATAATATTATAATATCCTTTAATTTTTCCTGCAGTCATCACCATGTTGCTTTGTGTATCTTCATATTTTTAACTATGAGAACTTCCAAGGCGGTTTGGTTTTTTTTCTTCTTAGATCCCATGTCAGATTGTTTTAAAATAATATGCTCTTCTTTCATGCAGGTGGTGCTACTGACAGCCTGTTATAAGTAAATGAGAAATTCCTTCTGTAAAAAGTACATTAAGTCTTAGAGTCAATTACCATTATCTTTTAAAATCTATAGAAAATATTTTTCCTGTGCAAAAGGGAAAATTAATATTTTAGTGACTATTTTATCTTCAAAATGTTGCTATTAGCAACTTGAACAAGTAAATGTTCAAGTTAACTAAGTTATGCTTAGATTCCTCATTATGTCATCTGCTGAGTCAATAGATTATCCGGATGTATCCAGGTATATCCCATCCTTAGCTTGCAATGAATATATAGGATAAAATAATCTGTATCTACCAGAAAGTTGTATGCCCTATCTGCAGTCTGTAAGCACAGATTTATGGAAACACATTTCAACCTATCTTTTCCCATTTTAGTGTCACTGGGATTCATTCCTTACAAAATTTGTAGAAAAAATAAGGATACATTGTTTTTCAAGTGCTGTACTTTTATGCTAATATACAACAACATTGCCTTGAAGAAATGAAGCTGAATTCAGCAGATAGCTCAACTGTAAATTCACAAGTCCCCATAGAGGACTGAGCATTCACAATAGATCTTCAGTTTGTAGTTCTTTGACTCACTCTGGCTGTATTTGTCAATCTTAAACCACTATTTTCAGTGTAGGTTTGGAGGGAATTTCCATCATCATTTGTGCTGGTTTTGGCTGCAGTAGAGTTAATTATTTCACAATATGAGGCTATATTTTGGATTTGTGTTGAGAAGAATGTTGACAACATACTGATGTTTTTTAGTTCTTGCCAAGTAATGTTTCTATTAAATGATGGACTTTTTCAGTTTCTTATACTGTCCCTGTCCTCCCAGCAGCTTCTTTACAAGAAGCTGAGAGGAGACACAGCCCTGGACAGTTTAGCAAAATGACCAAAGGGACATTTCATACCATCAAACATCATCCTCCAATCCTCTTCCCCATCACAGTGAGGGAGGGGGGAGAGGTGATAATCAACTGCATGGGGTAAAACCCTTTTCTCAAGGAATTTCCTACTTCCTTCACTTTTATCAAGGTATTTAACACTTTCCTCTGTCTTTTTCCCAAGCTCACAAGGAGACATTCCTCATTCCAGTTTCATCACATGTTTTGAAGTCCCATTATGACTCACCAGCAAACTCTAAAACCTTCAGTCCTTTATGTGCTTCTTGATTTTCAAAGATCTTCATTTATGACTTCACCTAAAAGTGCAGATCCTTACAAAAGGAGGTGCTTTAAATCCACTTTTCTGGAGTCATACATGCTCTTTACTTATGGTAGTCCTACATGCTTGCAACCCTGGACTTCAGGAGAGCAGACTTTGACCTCTTCAGGGTACTGACTGGCAGAATTCCACGGGATGAAGCCCTGAAGGGAGGAGGTGCCCAAGAAAGCTGGCGAGTATTCAAAGAACTTCTCCAAGCTCAGGAGCTATGGATCTGATGGATGGACCTCTTGGTGGATAAAGAACTGGCTTGGTGGTTGCACTCAGAGAGTTGTGGTCAAGGGCTCAATGTCTGAGTGTAGACCAGTGGCGAGCGGCGTTCCTCAGGGGTCGGTGTTGGGACCTGTGCTGTTTAACATCTTTGTCGGTGACATGGATGACGGCATTGAGTGCACCCTCAGCAAGTTTGCCGACGACACCAAGCTGTGTGGCGCGGTCGACACGCTGGAGGGAAGGGATGCCATCCAGAGGGACCTGGACAGGCTGGAGAGGTGGGCCACTGCCAACCTCATGGAGTTCAACAAGGCCAAGTGCAAGGTCCTGCACCTGGGTCGGGGCAATCCCAAGCACAAGTACAGGCTGGGTGGAGAGTGGATAGAGAGCAGCCCTGAGGAGAAGGACTTGGGGGCACTGGAGGATGAAAAACTGAACATGAGCCGGCAGTGTGTGCTGGCAGCCCAGAAAGCCAACCGTATCCTGGGCTGGATCAGGAGAAGTGTGGCCAGAAGGTCGAGGGAGGGGATTCCGACCCTGTACTCTGCTCTTGTGAGACCCCACCTGGAGTACTGCATCCTGCTGTGGAACCTTCAAGATAAGAAGGACATAGACCAGTTGGAGCGAGTCCAGAGGAGGCCACAAAGATGCTCAGAGGGCTGGAGCATCTCTCCTATGATGAAAGGCTGAGAGGACTGGGCTTGTTCAGCCTGGAGAAGAGAAGGCTCCGGGGAGACCTTATTGCAGCCTTCCAGTACTTGAAGGGGCTGCAAGGAAGCTGGGGGGGACTTTTTACAAGGGCCTGTAGTGACAGGACAAGGGGTAACAGGTTAAAATTGAAAGTAGTAAGGTTTAGATTGGATATCAGGAAAAGGTTCTTCATGGAGAGGGTAGTGAAACACTGGAACAGGTTGCCCAGAGAAGCTGTGGATGCCCCATCCCTGGAAGTGTTCAAGGCCAGGCTGGATAAGGCTTTGAGCAACCTGCTCCAGTGGAAGGTGTTTTACAGATGCCAAAACAGTAGCTGAAGACAAGTTTACATTTTAAGTTTTGATTCTCAAAGAAGGAGGAGCATCCAGACAGTTTATTTCAGGTATTTAGTCCTATCATGACTAGGACACATGCAAAAACATTTTGTTGCTGTGGTGGTGGTTTTAATTTTTTAATTTTGTATTACATTAAAAGGTCTGCTTTTATTCCACATTCATTCCTTCAGTTAAGGAGTCAATCAGCAGGCTTAATGCTTAGATTTGATGGAATGATGCCATCAGCACTTTTAATGAGAAGCATTAATTAAATAAAGGCATTCCATTGCATAACAAAACAAAAAGTATGTGTGGTCATTTTTATTTCTAATAATCTTCAGTTATATAGCTGTTGCAGAGGAGGGGAATAAACTCTTTTCCATGTCCAACTAGCTACAGTGAGAAGTAATGAACTTAAATTGCCAACAAGGGAGTTAAACTGGATACAAGGAAAAATATTTTCTAATGGTAAGGTTAATTAAGCATTAGATGGTCTAGGGAGCCCCAAAAAACATAAATTATCTTAAGTTTAGAGAACATACTGGGCAAAGTGTGATATGGCTACCATTCCTTCTGATTTCGGCAGGGAGATATCTGGAAGATGACTCCTTAAAGTTCCTGTCAACCCCATTTTCTATCATCCTACTTTTATTTACATTTTGTTCACATTTTGCATACCATTTTCCAAGCTTTTGACTGTATTGACAGTGATCTGAATTTTTTCACAGCTTGCCCAACATAAAATATCTTTTTGGCTTGCCTTTAACTGATGGACCAATTGTAAGCTGAGTAACTCATTTATACTGTAGTTGTATAATACTTTCATATAACACTTAGCTTTCTGTATGATTTTGCAGCCTATAACCCAGCATCAGATATTTTGGCAGGGTGAAATTATTTATTTCACCTTTATTTTCCTTTCTGCAAGTTAAATAGCACAGCAATACTTTCATCCTACCGAGAAATTTGCAAGGTGTGAATTTTCTTTAAGTGAAGGTGAGGAAATAAATTCAGTATCATGTGGCAGCATTCAGGAAACAGTTTTGCCACTTACCAGCCCTGAGAGGCCTTAGACAATCTTTATTTTTTTCTTCTTTTATATTTTAGATTGCAAGTTTGCTGGGGCAAGAACAGTCTTACTTTGTTTACATTATACCTAACACAAAGCAACCCCATTCTGGGATTCTGTTGCCCATTTTTCCAACACACCTTTGCACTAAGGCAATAAATGTCTAATGATATAGTATCAAACTACCTGTGATGAAATATAATCAAAATGCAGCGTGTTGCCAATATATCTCATTCTCAGAACAGCAGTAAAGAATCACATCTCTCTCTCCTTTTCTTAGATTTTAATGCATGCGCTGACTGTGTGAAGCAGCTGCACAAGGCTTTGAGTGCTCCAGTGAAAACTGCCAGGAAAGCCCCCTGCACACTTCATGAAGAGCGGAGCTGAACAACCGCTGCTCTACTGACTTGCGTGTTCTCTACTATGCTGTACATGCAGACTTGCAGACACAGATTTTGACTCTGATGTAACAAGAAACCTCTGTGACATAACAAACCTCCATCAAACAAAATCTGTGTGAAAGCAAGTTTCCAGTAACTTTTGCTTTGACTCTTTTAACTGATTCATGAAGGCAGAATAGCGACAATGACACAGCATTGTGTCATTACTTGTTGTGTCATGTAAATGCCTTCAACCTTACAAAGGACAAGAAAAGGTGATTTAGAAGAGACACGATATGGATATAATACACTGGGAAAACTTGAGACTTCATTTAGGCCTCGATCCAAATATCATAAGTGTCATTAGGTTTCTTTCCACTAACTTTTCTCACCCTCTTTTGAACAAGCATAGTTTAAATTACATTTGCCTTTCATTCCCTAGCCAAATGTAGAGTCCTGGGAAAATCATGAATAATTTCTTTTTTCTAAAGGTGATAACAGTTAAATGTTAATGTTATTATATCATTATGTACCTAATTTATGTCCATTGCCTCCTACAAGATAAAATATTTTTACCTGCAACACAAAAAACTAAAGTAATTGTGACCTCTCTCTTGTTGTTTTAACAATTAATGTAACTCATTAATTACTGTAACTCATTAAGAGTAATTAACATATTGTGTAACATAATTTGGATCCACATGACTGCCTAAGAGATGGATTACTTTGAGTTAATTTATTCCTTGGTGTAACTGAGATAAAAATCAAGACCACCAAGAGATTAGAAGACTTTCTGAGTATTAAAAAAAAAATCTTTCTATTTTGTTTTTATATTTCTTTGCATTTTTGCACTATCATCTGCCTCTAGCTGGGTGGTCATTTTCTTCACTGCCTCCCTAATCAACTGCTGGTTCATGCTAAGGAACTTGTTCGTGGTGCACTCTTCTCAGGAACAAGGGTCAGGCAACTAGAGAACAGATACTGTTGTAGAGAAGGCTGCTAGTTCAGTGCTATTTTGTTCTGATATAAAATAAACATGAATATTTATACTTAATTAGAACTCTTTTTTTTGTGAGCAGAGGGTAAAGTTATATTCTCTACCAGTATTCTCTTCAAACTGAAACAAAAAGTAAAAAAAAAAAAAATGTTGAACTGAAAAATTCCTAAGAATTTTGAGTTGGAAATGTCAAAGAAGAGAAAATAGATCTTAAATCTAATTGAAGGTAGTCAACATGATAAAAACATATTAATATAGATTTTTTTGTTTTGTTTAGATTCTCCTGAGTGGGAAAAGAAGTCCAAAAAACTGTTAAAGCAGCATGACCATCTTTTCCAAAGCTAATATTATTTTAGATTTGGGAAAAAAATATTATAATTAATAACAGCTCATTATTAATTTAAAATAATGATAACTTTTTAAATGTTATTTACAAATCTAGCATTGCCAGGTACTTCTCTCCAAAGACTTCCACTGACTGGAAACACGCAAACATTTCTTCCTTTTTCTCCTTCCATCTTTCAACTTCTGTTGAGCAAAGTCATCAAATTCAGGTTATCTTATACAAAAGGAAAAATCAAGTTGAAGAGTTACTTATATATATATGTATATCTCCTGCTCCACTGTGCATCATTTCTATGTAATCTGAGGGATCTAGTTCACATCTTGAGGTGGGAGGGAAGGATCTGATGACCACAATTCTGAAAAATGGCACTGAAAGTCCTGATATGTTTCAGGTAAGATAGACCCAAGCTTTCCATTTGCAGGAAGAATTTCTGGTCATTTACTGGGGGGGTGGGTGGGGAACACCAAAAAAACCCCACAAAAACCACCACCAGTTGAATTTATTTTCCCTATTTCATTCACAATAAGATGAGGCAAGGTAAATGTTTACTTAAAACGCTGGGAAGTCAATAGAAATCATTGGATCCACAAATAAACTAATACAAGAGAGCAAGGGTGGATTCACATGACACTTTTTTCTTTATATTAGCTGTCCATTTGCAGTCTGACTCTAAGGAAATATGATGTAGCTTATGGTACTTTCATCACGACAGATATCTTTGCATTGACTGTAAGGAAGAGTATGTAGGAAGTGATTTGCCACAGAATAACTAATGAAAAGCAAATTTAGAAAGTAGTTTACCTTACTTACAGACTTACTTGTCTGCAAGATCATCATAACCTGGTAAAAAAGGAAAGTCTCTAAGGACCAATTGCCCAAACGTTAAGGTCAAATGCTGGAGTTAAATGAAACCTTTACAAAAATATTTTAATTTTAACTCCAGGTTGCTAACTAAAAGGGCTGAAAACATGTAGAGGCAATTATCAGTGTTTCAAAAGCTATTGCTAATGTGGTAATTTATAGCTGTGTTCTTTTGAGTGTCTCTTTACCTTCTTTGCCACACAAATAAGGTTATTTCCAGAATCGTTCTGAGCTAATTAAATCTCCTATTATCTCTCAGCCAAGCATAATTCACAGTCTATTCTACATCAACCCTGGCAAGCATTACAAGGGGCGTACAGTGGAAAACCCTTCCGTGGAAAAGCTGGAGGATCTAAGCTTTCTACATTCAATTATCCCATGTTGTGATGAATTTAAGGGGAGAAAGGGAGAGGTAGAGCTAAAGATCACTATGTGATATGAGGTGGGTAAATACAGTGTTAATCAGTCAAGGACAATTACCTTCAGTAAAGGTTGCCATAGGTGAAAAATAAAAGCAAAAACTGAGCTAATGTTAAAAGAAAATGTAAGGAATGGAGTTTCAAACCAGAATTGCCACTTAATCTTTGCCCTGGTTATTGTTTGGATCCTATATATATGAATATTACAACTATCTAAGGATGTATATAGGAGATTTTGTTACTGGTGCTTGAGAGAGACACACAGTGAAAAGGGCATACATCCATGGAGATAGAATGAACATCTTTCACACCAGAGGCATTTCACATACCAGCTGCCATCTCTTGTTCCTCTCTATGCAAAATTACTACTAATAGGTGTAACCATTCTGCTAGATGATACTGGCAGCAGCCAGCACTGTGTTGATTTTCACAATCGCATCTCAAGAATACTCATACCCCATTATGGAAACCGGAAAAAAAGAAAAAAAACAATAGCCTTTTCCTAAGTGGTTCTTCCCTGCATAGAAACACACTTGAGTATATTTGAAAGAAGAACTAGACTGAAAAGAAAGAACAGAAACAAGAAAGTATGGGGAGCTCAAGTCTACGTAGTTAAAAAACCTCAAAATAGTTCACAAGGACTCCATTTGATGCCCATCACATCAGTATCTCCTTGAAGCCCTAGTGTATGCATCAGAGTATGCGTCAGAGTGCGTAACCCTGGTAATTCAAGAGGCATTCTCCATGCCCATCTCAGCTATCCCTCTCACAGGTGCCTGCCCTATTCTCCTAAAAGTAGCTACAGTGTCTTCAGACCTCTAGGTCTTTATACTCTTTGCTTAAAATAACCCATCATCTCTTCTACCTGCTTATCAGTCCAGTTGAATCTGCTGGATCCTGCTAATTCTAAGGAATGAGAGATACAAATTAGGCATAACTGACTGTTCCTTTCCCCCGTCTTCCACATGAACTAAAGATGAGGGAAACAAAAATGTTTTCTTCTTCTCTTAGTGCTGCCAGGCTCACACTGGACCTGAGCCTTGCCTACACTAGGTTTCTGTGTACAGGAAGACAGCATGAAATATTTTTTTTCTATATGAGTTTCAACCTACTTGAGGTTTCCCCCTCAGATGTCCTTGTACTTTCAGGGTGTTGCAAAGGGTTCATATTGTGTGTCAAAATGACACCCAAGGACTATGCTGTGAAACTAATTTCGAAAACCTGACAGAACAAAAAATTTCTCCACCAGGTTTGTATGTGAACAGTTGCACATTTTTAAGAGCTTTTTTATTTAGGTAAATACCATTGCACTTAGTATTTTTTAGACATGTATCTGAAGAAGAAGTAGGCGTTGAATAAAATTTTGAAATCACCTTTGGTTATGTAAGAACTTTTAATGATTTGGACCTCAGAGCTTAGAGCAGGACTGAGGGAGAGAAAGAGGGAGGGCAGAAGGAAGGATGGAAGGAAGATAATCCATCTCCTTAGCTTAATCTTTTCACTACTGCCAAGCAATAAACAAAATTTTATTCAAGAAGAGGAGCATCCTTCAAACGTTCAAAGGGCTGGTTTTGGAGTATTGGCAAGGAGCCACCTTTACGTATGGTCTCTGCATTGAGTCAGGCATGGATCTTCATGAATTTTGAATTATTTATTTTGTGGGTTATTTTTCCAGAATCCTTTCAAACTAGAGTAAGCTTTCCTAAAGTGGTTGGTTGAGAAGAAGAAGAAGGAGTAGAGGACATCAAGCTGTCAAAACCACTGTGGCTGAGGAGAGGACTTAGCTTACCAGTGCAGCTAGTTCTGTAGCCAAAGGGAGAAAAATTGAGATAAAGGATCTTTTTCTTTGCTGGCCTGAGGCCCTGGAAGTATGCTAGGAATGCTGCTCTCCTTCCAGAGGAACTGATTCAGTTTCACTTGCGGAGGTTTAGTTCCCACTGTCATCACTCTCGAAGTGACAGTTGCTATAGTGAGTGAGAAAGTGCCTTGCCTGGTTTTGAGTACTAACACAAAAGGCTGCCTGTCTCCTCCGCAATTTGGCAGGAGACCCTTTAGGGCTGGATGATGTGTAGCTGTGCTCTTACTCACTGCGGACCCCACTGGAGCTTATCGGCACATTCCTGGACAGAGCAAGCAAGTACAAGCAGTGCTGACTGGCCATTTTCCTCAGAGGAAACCTGCCATGATATCTGCACTTGACCCCTGTGTTTTACCAGCTGTTCCCCCAGCACTTTATACACTTCACACCTGTTTTGCAAAAAGAGAAAATATTCGTTCATTTGAACGAAGCATAAAATGACTCAGCTGGCCACCAAAGGTCCCCTTGCATGAAACCTGACCCCGTTTTAAGAAGTCAGCAGCACAGAATGGCCTTTGGGATGCAATGCAGTAAAAGACTGCACTGCCTTTTTTTTGGTATCCCAGCTCCCCAGTTGGAATTTAGGACACTTTATTTTACACTATTAATCTCCCTGTAGAGCAAGAAACCTAAAAAAAGGCAATCTAGAATGATACAGTTTTTTAAATGGTCTACACCAAGCCTTCATGGTGCATTTAGGTCTAGCTAAGGATAGAATCTTCCTCTCTGCCTTGAAGTTAGATGTATCCATCCACTCAGGAGTCTAAAACTGCAGAAAGTTACTCCAAAAGGTATCGTAAGAATTTTTCTTTCACGTAAGTGATTAGTGCTTTTCCTTTTAAAATTAAGTACACTAGCCCTGCACAATATAGTATTTTAGAGTCTGGGCCAACCCCAACTACTAAGAAACCCCATTTTCTATCCCTTCCTTAGGCAGAAGATTTCAATCCTGTATTGTCCCACTACCAGAGTAGCATAGCCACCAAAATAAAGGTTTCTCATGGGAGGAAATTGGGGTACTTCTTTAAAAGAAAAGTCCAGTAATTTACCTGTAATGTTGTGGTCAAGGGTAAGAAGAACAGATTCAAAGATTCTGAGATGGGCACCAAACCTGGTGTGCAAAAGCTGGTATTTCTTTTCCCAGTGGAAATTAAAGGGTTGGTCACCACTGCTTTTCCTGTCTCCATCTCAGTATGCTCTGAGAATGCCTCCACACTAAGCATTTCAGAGAACTTCATCTAAAGAATATTTTGGTTTTAGTGTCTGAAAAGACACAGGTGCCAGCCCTGAGTCAGATACTCAAACCTGATGTGTTGAAGCATTTCTAAGTATATATAAAGTGCAATTCCAAGGGAGTCAGATTCTTCTGTTGTTGCACATTGAAGTGCTGTTAGCATTTATCTATCTCTGGATTTGAGCAACAAATAGACAAAGCGGTTATTATTCTCCACAAGAAGATGTTGGTTGAAAAAAGCTTGAAAGCCACTTTAACGCTTTTTTTTAGCAAATCAAGTTCTGTCAAGCCTGACTCATTTTGGAACACCTAACACAGGTGCTTCTGAAAATATTCTGCTTTTCTGGTTTTGTGTAGATTGCTTCAAAGAAAAAAAAGTAGAAAAAGCAGAAGAAATACACAGCTTCATTTTACAAATACCTGGCCCAAAATGGAATGAAAGAATGGCCTCATGCTTAAAGCGTTGAACCTGGAGGAATGACCTGGATGGCCTCATGCTTAAAGCGTTGAACTGTTATTCAGGAATGACCTGAAGCAAGACATTTAATCTGTCTATACCTTGTTTCCATAACGAAGGTCTCTTTCATCCCCAGCAGTTTAAGCAGTAAGCTGTTCATGAGGGAGTTTGTTTTATTTGTGCCTTTGCATCTATTTCACAGCAGACAGCTGCTTTCTGCAAGATCTTCCAAGCACCACTTCAGTATGCAGATATATAAATAGAATATAAATATAAGCATGAAGAAAACTTTACAATTTTTATTATTAATTCTGTGGGCACCAGTTTAAATTTTGGAAGAAAAGGTTTTTCCTCTGAATATATTTTTGGAGATGTTGCTTTAGATATATAAATTGAATATTGCAGAATACAGTTTCATTTGCGCACATCTCCGTTTCCTCCAGTCTTAAATGAACACTTTATAATCTGGAAGGATCATCTAATGTCACCCTCATTTGGTGACAGTTTATCATGAGCTATATTCCCTGAAAGCATCATTATTTGAGATGTTATTATCACTGCTTTAGAAATTAAATTATCTCCACGAAGGAGCTATACATATAAAATGGAATCAAAGCCCCCTTATCTTCATCAGTATTTATGTTATAAATTATCTCAGGGACCCAAATTAGAATGTCAAAGGAATTTGGCACTGGAAAACAAAGGGAGTGCATGAACCTCCCTGAGGACAAATCTGATAGCTCATACTTGTATGTCAAATAGGCACTGCCCTTACCATTTAACCATCAAACCCCACATCCCCAGCTGGTGTGAGTTATCATCTCTCTACCAGTGGAGCCCTGGCACCTTACACCCGCTGAGGATCTGTCTCACTTGTAATTTATAGCAAGCTGGCATGCCTCAGACTGTGCAGCATAGTGTCTTTATCCTGGGATTCTCACAACAGTCGTGATACATTTTATTGAAATGTGGCAATTAGGATTTTTGTGCTTGGAAGCAAAATTTTGTTCTTTAGCTCATATCAGTAACATGTAAATGGGCACTTCAGAAGTTCCATGCTTTAGCAGAAAGAGCAAAAATAAGGTAAATGTGGGCAGGAAGGTCATAAAACACTTTCTTCTCTTAAGGAAAAGTTATTATTTCTGCCTGTACTGAAATAAACTCCCCTGTACATCATGCCTGCTGCCAGTGTATCATCTAAGAGGAACTGCATTGGATATTTTTTTAATAAAATAAAAACTCAAATAAAAATTTCATGTCGTGTAAATAACATTAAAATTGGCAACATTCCTATTTCCACATTGTTTCATGGTGAGTCAACTGGAAATTATGCACGAAGTATGGTATTTGTGAGAGCAAAGGAAGAATTAAATAGGCAGCCTGCCATACATTCCTTCATTTCTGCTATTATCAATCAGAACAGAACATGCTGCAGAATAGGCAGGACTTATAAATCATGTTTGCCATGCAAGAATGGGGAAAAATAGGGAAATGCTTCTGGAAGTTGGTAGCGAGACTCATTGAACCTTATTCTAAACAGCTATATTCCATCATTTTTACTGCAAAGATTTAAGCAGTCAACATAGTGGCTTGTGGGATATTATGATGCCTATGACTTATGTGACTATCTCTTAACTCCCAGGGCTATCACGGTCACATTGGCTCTGTACAGGTAAGTTAAGGAAGGCAAAGTTCCTCATGGGGACTCACAGGACCCTGTGTCTTGGATACTAGAACACATCAACCATCCACAGAAATTGCCAAAAAGAAGGGTATATCTGAATTCTGCCTCTTAGAGGTACTCACTTTCCTTCCTTGTCTCCCAGGATATATCTGAACTTAAAATTTAAAACCACTCCTAGAATGTCTTCACTTGGAGAAGTATCAGGATGTGGCCTTTTACTCAGTAGTCCAAAGGTAAGTCTTTGCTACAAAAAGTGGGACATGTCCTCTTCAACTTGAGTGGGTTTGAAGTTCTTGTCAGGTGAGTACTGCCACCAGCTGGCTATGCACTTCCCTGGACAAAAGCATTCTTCTTACCCTCCAGGTGGAGATGGGCCACCCTGTGTACCCTAGAAAGATCTTAAATGCAGTAAGTAGAAAAAGATTATGTCCAACTGTCCTGAAATAAGGCAAGTTCCTTACCTCTGATTATAATACTCATTAAGGAGTCAAAGGAAAGGAGACTACTAGAAGACAATGTGTAAGAATGTGTCATGAACAATCCAGCAACTAAGCACCACACAGTTGCTCTCTCACTCCCCACAGTGGGATGGGGGAGAGAATCGGAGGAGTAAAAGCCCAATAAGAGGATTTCATAAAATGCCATATTACATGGCAGCAGAAGGCAGTGGTGTTGGGAGCCTAGGGTACAGTTCTAGTTTTTCAGGTGCAAACCAGATAAATTTAAAAGGAAAAATACACAAAGAAGAGCTACAAAGATGTAAAATTAGAACACCTTGCTCTGGCTGATCTGGGAAAAAGGTATACGATTGTTGCTTCTCTAAACATGTCAATAAAATTAGTACCAGGAGGAGGAAAGAGGGGTTTTAAGCTAAAAGTGTTGGCACAGGAACAGATGTATAGAAACTGGCTAGAAATAAATTAGTCTGAAAAATTTGCTACTGCATCAAAGGAGTGAGGTTCTGGAACAGCTATCCAGTAGCAGTTGTAGAGGCAACTCCCTCAAATCAAAATAACAACAAGAAAATTAGTTTTTAAGAGGACTTTGATCACTTCAGGAAAAGATTACCCACCATAGTTGCCTCAGGTAACAGGGCATGGGTTTCCATGATCCAAGAGGTCCCTTTCAGCCTTGTATTACCATGGGTTTAGAAGTTGTTACTAAAACAGCATAAATACCTTAAGGTAATTTGAGTACTTAAGCAAATAAGTAGATACTGTTCCATATAACTAAGACCATTCATTGGCAACACAATGGTTATCCCTTATCTGTATTTAAAAGGAAATAGTTTTCCATTTCCAACTGTTAATCTTTCTTTACTGTCTGTATTAATTATTAATGTATGTGCTTTAATTCTTTTTTCACTTTTCTTGAATGTGTTGGATACCAGCTTGGTTTGCCCAAGGGATCCTGAGAGGCGAATGAATTACCTGCTACTATTTCATCTAGAAAACATGTTCTATAACAGATTCATATTTTCTGTGGATCAAATGCACAGAACTCAACTTGTAATTAAAAAAAAAAAAGGAAAATAAAAAAATCAGTGGCCAGCAAGTTACATCTGCATCTCTGTCTGCCATACAGAACAGATGTATTCCCTTCTGTCAGCATATTGTATTGTTTTCAAGACTATAACACCAATAGGCACAAGTTGGTTTTGAGCTTAGAGAAAATTTTTTTTTCTTTTGCACCCTGCTAGTAACAGCTTTGTGACAGTGGAAGTACAGCAGTAAACAATGACCCAAGGCCAGAGTGGCTGTTATGCAGACTGACCAACACCTTTTGTCTGAAAGCCACTGATTAGCAGCAGACACAATGTGGGAAGCACACAGAAAGTGTGTAATTAGGTTAAAATTCTCCCTCGTAGGTGGAGTTTCTTGTAACCCCTGACCATGTTTTGTTTCCAGCAGCAAGTTCACTGGAATCACATTACAGTGTAGCATAGACAAAGTTCTCTTTAGTCATAAGCAGCTGCATCTTAAAGTCTCACACTGGCCCATATGTTCATAGTCCTTAGCAATTATTTTATCCGTACAAGAAAATTTCTCAGCCATGTTTCTAGGATTTTCTCAAGCTTCAGAAAGATAAACAAAATTGGAACATGCAAGAAGTCTACTACCTGGTTACTTTTACTTCAAACTGCAGTAAACTCAGGTCCATCTGAAGAAAGATATGATAATGGGTAGTCACCTCCTCTCACTTAGGCGTTGAGTTTCAGCTGTAGCAAGAAATAACAACCATAATGGAAGGGAACGGAAGTTGTCAGGACTGTGAAGAGAAGGAAAAATACTCATTCATAGACTTTCTAAAAATTTGGCAGCAACGAACCACTGGTGAGACTATGTTGTGGTTTAAAATCAGCACAGTCTATGAACCTTTTCTTCCTATTTCATACATTTAGCAAACTTCTGTGATGTTTACAAGTTCATAGGCTAATACTAGTTTTATGGAGGAAAATATTTTACCTTCTCTGTATTTAAAAAAATATTTTCCAGCAGTGGAAAAAAAACCCAAAACACAAAAAAACACACAAAAAAAAACCCCAGCACACAGAAAATCAGAAATCTCATAAGAATATATTTGTCTCATTAGAGAAATTTATATGAACAGATAAATGAACAAAATGAGCTAATGTTCCATGTAATATTTTTGAATAGTTGATCCTTTGTGATTTTTGAACTCCAGGTTTTCAGTCAAAAATAAACATATGATTACTGAAAGTCCTGAGATGGAGTAGGAGACCATATTCAGAGCCTCTGGTTATCCTCAGGTCAGCTTCCACAAATAACAGCTTTTCACTGGTTTCATTCATATTAAACAATTTGTCAGGGCTGTCTTAATTTAATTTTATTTATGTAATTTTAATTTTATCGTCCATATTTTACACAACTTTATTAGTGATTAAGAAATACTGGTAGGCGTTCTGTTTTTCATTGTAACAAAGATTGCTACATACAACTTTCTAGCAAAAATTATTGAAAACTCCTAGGTCACAGGAGGTAATTCTGTCCTTTAATCTTTTATATAAAAGGGTCTAATTCCACTATTGAAACTCAGAATCTTTGTCTCTGCTATTGCTATCAGAAGGATGTGTTGGACCACTCTGCTTTGATGGTTTTAAAGTATTTCTTGCCTCTTGGCCATTTCATATTAATTTTTTCTTGTGACAGCACTGCCCTTTAATTTAAATAGTTTCATTTTTTCCCTCAGCTGCTGCATTTATCATTCTGTTGAATCAACAGTCAAACTACCTTTCCTGTTCCTTAATTTTATTTAATGGAATAAACCAACTTTCTCCAATATCTATCCTTCAAAGAATAATTCCCCTAAGATTTTTATAAGAACTGCTCATGTGTCAGTGAGAGGTAGCATCTGACCATTAACCAGAGAACAAAGCCAAGGTTTTCTCTCACAGAAAGATTTCCAGTCATGCTCTTCCAATGCTTTCCAACCATCAGGTTAATGGCCATGTAGAGGAGGTGAAAAAGCATTTTCAGTTGATGTACTATTAAAACCAGAAGGCAGACCTCAGCATTGCCTAACTGTGAGTAATAAATCTATGAACACTAAGAACTACCCCTAAAAACCCAATGACATGTGGAGTGAGTAAAATAAGGTTTCTGTTGTTGAAAAACTTTGCATGATGTTACTGCTGAATTCCTAGAGCTGACTCTGGGTTTTGGTTCTGGTTTCCTTTAGGAGCAACATGAATGTAGTTTAAATTAGGACTTCTGGTTTTGGTTACTGTCACACCACTTCTAAAAACTTGTTTAATTACCTCAGATACAACCTGATAGAATAAGTCTGATAAGAAAATTGTAAAACATATGTCTCTCTTTTATTCTGATACCTTGTCTACCTGACTGCACAGCAGTTCTCCATGTTATATGTTTCGAATTCATTCTACTACTAAAACAATTACTTCGTGTTAAAATTTTAATTAAATAGCCTCTTTTAAAATAATGGATTATTCAAGGTTTTAACCAATTTAAACCTCCTGAATACTTTTATTAATTCTTCCTATGCATCACATCATACTGGAGTGCTGCTGGATAAGTACAAGCTCTTGAAATAGAGGAGCATGGAAGGAGAGTCTATGCAAAACCTCCATGCAAAGGAGCCTGTGAACCAGTCAATAAGACTGTCAGGAACTTGTGAGTTCTATTCAAAGGAATTGCCAAAAAGAGGGGCATAGTGGGCACCCCCACCCGGGTAATTGTCTGCTACTGACCACCCATTCAAAAACAGATAGATGACTACATCTTCTTTAGGCAATTGGGATGAATCTTATGATCACAGGCCCAGATAACATGGTGGACCTCAATTTCTGCAGCAGTGACTTCACACTCCAGGTGTGTGAAAAACTGGTTGGATTGTCAGCTTGGGCAATAGTGTTTAATGATTCAAAGCCTAACTGATGGCCAGCTGTGAGTAATGTTCCTTATAAGATGATTCTGGAATCAATGCTCTTTAATATCTTCATCAAAAACCTGAGTAATGGACTATTCTATGATCATATTATTAACTTGGTGGGGTAAGAGCACAAGTCTAAACAGGTTACAGTAATTTTTACTTCGGGGTTTGTGAAATTCTGGGAAATTTTTTCCTGTTTCTGATAGTTGTTTGTGCAACACAAACAACTTTTTTTTCACTGGAAAATACTGGAGTTTAACTGAAAGAAATTGAAAAACCTGAAATAGATAAAAGCTAGATGAACTGAAAAGGGCATAGGTTTTTGTTGAAGAAGCTGTCTGAGCTGGATTTTAGAAACTTCCAGTCCTGTGGATTCAGAATGAATCCTTCTTTCATAGAATCACAAAATATTTCAATTTGGAAGGGACCCACAAGTATCATTGAGTCCAACACCCTGGTCTACACAAGCCTACCTAAAAGTAAATCATATGATTAGGAGCATCATTCAGACACTCCTTAAACTCTGATTGTGGGTTTCCTATTGTGACCACTTCTCTGGTGAGCCTGTTTTAGTGCCAACCACCCTCCCGGTGAAGAACCTTTCCCTAATGCTCAGTCTGAACTTCCGCTGACACAATTTCATTCAATTTCCTATCAATGGTCACCAGAGGAGATCAGCACTTTGAAGTTTGACTGGATATGGCTATCTCCTAGCCCTCTTCCTTACCTTCACAGGCAATAGTTTTCACACTATTTCAACCCATCTCTTAAGTTAAAAGAAGTTGATAGAACAAATACATTGCATAGCCTATTTTATAATCAAAGACATTTTGTGTAAATATAAGTACCTGAGAAACACTTGGGCTTTGCGGTGATTCTATGAATTGAATTACATCTTTGTATAATTCATGATTTGTTATCACTAGTCTGTTCACACCTTGCTTTGTGGAAGTTTACAAGTAACTCCCTGCAGTGCAAAATGTAAATGAGCTTCATTTTAAGCACAGACTCAACGTGAAACAGTGCATTATGACTTTCCTAGAAAGTAAGTTATTCTGGATGTAGTTTTGATACAGAAAACGCAGCCAGGTAATAATAAATTACAGAACTTCCCCAAACTTCCTCTTTTATTTGCAATTCCTTTTATTTGTAGTGTTGCAAGCCCGCGTATGTCAGTACAGCAAAAGCCAGGAAGTCTCTGAGAATTTATGCTGTACAATAGATTTAACAACAGTATTTCAATGCTGGGAAAAACAGGAACTTTTGAGTACAGTACAAAGGAGAAGAATGTGAATGAAATAAAAATACCTTACAAATGTGAAGTTATAATGATAAAAAGAAAAACTATTACTTTTGAAAAAAAAAAAAGGCATTTCTAAGTAATCTTTAATTTTAAAAGTCCAGGAATCTTTGTACAAGGGTTCTCTCTTCCCATGTCTGCCTAGAATTTGTTTGCAATGAGAACGTTGTAATTCATTAGTACTATCGTACCACTATCCTAACTAATGAGAAATTTTTTTTTTTCTTATGACAAGGGCTGCAAATAAAAAGCCAGAAAATTGTGAACTAAATCTGATTACATAGACAAAAACATGAACTAAGGTTTCTTAAGTAACTTTAATGAGAGCTAGAAAACTATTTGCCTAAACTCTCAGAAATTGTTTGTGGGGTTGGTTTGTAATTTGATTTTGCTAAACTAAGACACCCTCAACTTCATATAGCTTACTGGAGCTACATTATAGCATGCAACAGGAAAAAAAAATAGAGACACAAACCAAAAAGAAGACTACAAAAGACTAATAAGGTGGAGAATGTTTGAACATGTTAACTGTAAACTAGAACTAAAGCAATCATCAGACAAATATGTTGAAATAGAGACGAAATAAAGATATGGTGTCATGAGCCATCAGATGTGTACAGTTCATAGAATCATAGAATGGTTAGGGTTGGAAGGGACCTTAAAGATCATCTAGTTCCAACCCCCCTGCCATGGGCAGGGACACCTTCCACTAGACCAGGTTGCTCAAAGCCTTATCCAGCCTGGCCTTGAAGACATCCAGGGATGGGGCATCCACAACATCTCTGGGCAGCCTGTTCCAGTGCTTCACCACCCTCTCTGTGAAGAATTTCTTCCTGAGTTCTATTTCTGTAGTTGGGGTTTGTGTCTGCAAGAACTTTTTTTCCACTAATTATCTATGTTTGAGTCACTCCTGAATTAGGAAAAGGTGACACTCTTTTTACAGCCTACACTAGTACTATACTAATTTTGTGGATTTTAGCATAACTTTTGTGGACAACAACCAAGATTCTTAGCATTTATTGTTAAAGGGGTCATCCCACTCATTATTTCCTTGAAACCTGAGGCACTTTTTTCAAAATACAAACACGTGAAGAACAAAACCAAGATGTCAATAACTCATAAGGCATACAGAAATGAGCACTGAAAGACTGTGTTAGAAAGCCTACCAAATTTTAACCTGTAACCTCTCTAAGGACAATGTACATGAGCTATATAAACATCACATATGATCAAGCACATTAGAAAAATATTTGCCATAAGAGACAAGCCAACAGGCAAAGACACCTACCTTGTACAAACCATTCAAAATTCAAACAGGAGCTTCTAAACCCAAATTGTAGCAGTTAGTTCCATGGTAGAAACACTATTTAAAAAAAAAAAAAAAAAAAAAAAACAAACAAAAAAAAAAACCAAAACTTTGTTGTAGCTTAGTCATCCAGAAATCCCTTTGTTTTCTCACCTGCATGCTCGTCCTGCCCAGCATAGTGATGGAACAGGAAAAGCCTCCACAGGCCAGGTAACGAGGACATATGAGGAAGCTCTGAGCTAACTCCAGGCTTCAAATTATCTGCAGGGTCCTAACAGCATGGAAGCAGCTACAGCTGAATCCCTCCTTTTTATTCACCTCATTACCTTGAAGCTACTTTGGTAACCTGTAATTGTAAGGCATGAGTTGAAGACTCTACTGGGAAAATGTTTGAATTAAATTTATAGAATTCTTTAACAAATTTGGTATATATTTACATAGAGCTAAGTAAGAACTGTGATGTCTTCTCTCTGCTCTGTTGCATGTTGTGTTATTTTAACTTAGAAAAACAGAATTTCTACCTAAAATTTAAAACTTTTAAAATTACCAGATCTAGTTATCTTCTTGCTATTCTAGGTTGTATGTCCTAGAGAGATCTTTGTGCAGGTAGTGTCTGGAGAAAATCTATGGCTTCCTTGTAGAACTCCTGTGTGACCTTGAGCAAGTATTCTGTTTTATCAAATAACACAATGCTCTGATTGAGCACATGCTAATAAAACTTCCCTACCTCATAGTCAGGCTGTGGGAATCAACAGCATTAAATACCTGAGATGCTTGATAGTCTGGTGATTAGGACCATATAAGTAGCTACACAGTCAATCCCTCCATGGTTAGAACATTGTCAAAGAGTGTGCTCCATGTATCTCTGTCCGATGTGACATTTTCCTAGTACCAAATTATCTGGAGACATTACAAACAGAATTGTGGAAGGATCAAAAACAGCTCGAGGGGCTTACCCAGTCCCTTGTTGCAAGATAAAATGGCATGCAGCTGACACAAAACATCTCAAAGCCCTTGATCTGCTTTAGTGCCTTTTAAAGTACTTCTTCTGAAGAAGGAATATATGTGCGCACACAGGAGTTATTAACAGCTAAAAACTCTGTCTGCTGATATCCCACCTTAGAACACTGCATGTATCTATTCTAAAATCAGATGCGACATTGAAAAAATATTTGACAGAGGTATGGTTGTCTTTTGATCTTTATGAATTCCTGACATACTTCTACTGATCATGACCTTCCTGCTACTTTCAGAGGTGTACCGAAATGAGAACCATCCCTTATGTGCTGCCAATTTTTATCTTACTAGTGAACAGTGATAATTCTTTTCTTTTTGTAAATTTACAAGTGGTCACTGATAGGATTCCATGGGATTTTTAACTATATGAACAAGAAGAAAATATAATAATAATTATTAATATAACACACAATGACTAGTACTATATTGTACAATATAATTGGAAATAAAATCACTTTCCACAGAATTTAGTGCAGCTTTGGTCTCAATTGCAAGCAAAATTGTTAAAGGAAGTTCTATTTTTAAGAGTAAGACCTTTCAGCTGTGATAATGTTCCTCAGTGGCTGATCTAAACCAGTTCATACAGTAAATATGGGATCACTGGAGCTGTTCCAGTTTTGTGATGATGACGAGCCTGATAAGCAGATGGGAGGCACATTTGTTGATGCTCTTCATTGCTTCTCTGTCAAAGCTTTTCATTTGTCCACTTACTCCTATGCTTGCTTCTCCTGAACAGACATTCAATCCCAAATAAAAATCGTCTGAGGACTTCTGGATGAGGTAGGAACTCATGTTTAAAAATCTAACTGATATGGTTGATGGATACATATTTTGTCTGTTTATACCCCTTTATGTGAAGAACTGCAATGCTGCGTGCGATATGTCTTCCGTCTAAGTTGCGAGTCCATCAATATTTGATGAAAATCATCTGCTGTCTTCCCCAGTAAAGATTTTTGTGCGTTCTTTCAGGTCATTGACAAAGGTGTTATATAGCAAAAGAGCAAATCTGACCCCTGCATGACCCATTAAAACATTCACTCTGTTATACTTCTCTGTGTCTAAACTAACCAGTTTTTAACCCACCCATTTGATGAGAAGTTACTGATTTTATTAATCACTGTAACTTTTTAATTGAAATATTGACTAGTTCAAAATTCGGTAATTTGTTGGAGTCCACTATAGCAACAGGCTTGCTTGTAACAATCAAACATTCAAAACGGGTTTGATTTTTAGCTGCTCAGGTAGCATTTAGACTTTTTTTATTTCTCTCTGCTCATTTTCTTCTAATTCTGTATTAAACGTATCACCATCAGCCACTCCATTTGCCCAGGGTTGATGCTAGGCTAGTGGACTCCTTGTTACTCATGCAAGTTAGTTGAAATGTTAATGTTAGTTTGATCTTAGTCTCCAGAAAGTCTTCGGTTATCTTAAAATCAGTGAAAACCACCATGAAAGATCCTAGGGGCTCCTTTTCCAGTCCTTCAGCTTTCTGTAGACAAATTATCTGTACTTGCTAACAAAAATTCTAACACAAATAACTGATGTTTACTGTCTTAGAAAGTTTCCAGTTGGAAAATGTGTGAAAACCAAAATACAGTTGCCTTTTTACTTCCTTTTTCACCCTTCTGCCCAACAGCACAAAACAGAAATTGCATATAAAATAAAATATACAAACTTAGAGAAGGCCTTAATTTTCTTAAGTTTGATGTTCAAAAATTCTACCTGTGCATTTCTTATCAGTTCTACAATTATTGAATATGAATATCAAATTAATCACTATTATTAATAATATATTCTTCTTTACATTGTGTACACACTCCTTTTGCTCATATGTGCATACACATGTGTGAGAGAACTTTCACGTATATGTGTGTGGAGCTGCTTTCACTACTTATCAAAGTTAGTTTGTGGTTTCAACCACTGTGACCTTTCACATATGTAAGGGTGAAGATTTCTGAATACCTCTTAAAGTGTTCGTAAACAATTTCTGATTATTATTCATATGTCTTTAATTAAATTCTGCCTGCTGCCTGATCTGGTTCATAATTGTTTACAGCTTTTTGAAACTGGTCCTTTGAAAGTATCGAGTGTCTATATCACTGGTTTGGACTTTTTTCTTTTTAATCACTGCAAATATAATTAAAACAAAATCAGCTCTCTCCTAACTAATGATATTTTCTATGAAGGCTAACTAATATCAAATAAATTGTTTAATATCCTTGAGATTTTGTTCATTTGCATTCTTAACCCTGATTGGTTTAGGTGAATGCCTTTGAGAAGAATTAGCATGTTGTAATGCAGCTTGGTTAAAACTCAATGCAAAGTAGAACCATGAAACAAGCAGCAGGGGCCAAGTTATTTCGTAGGTGAAAACTCAAGACCAGTATTTTTCCTAGAAGACCCAACTTTCTCTCGGTTAGGGTAGGGTTAGTGCTGGCTGAGTGACGCACTGACTCGGGTAGAGAACTGTAGGTGATTTTCCTTCCCTCCACACTCACGGTCCACTAGCATTCAGTTCTGCTACCTGCATGTTTTACAGGTTGTGATGTTTTAGGAGTTGTGAATCTATCTTCACTTTTCCTTAAATACTGTGATACCTACATAACCCTTCTCATCAAATGAAGAAATTATGGTTAGTCTTTTAAAAAGATACATGAAGTCTAATGTTAAACTGTTTTGTTTTGTTTTGGTTTCTTTTAACAAATCCATGAAAGCTGGAAACTTGGATGAGGTGGAAACTATCCTGTGATATCATAATTATAAAATTATTTTGGTTGCTTCTCCTTTAGGACAAATACTATAGATCTCTGACGATTTTATCTTATACTGATAATGGACAACTATGGTGTGTTAGGGCCATTTTGCAGGAGTCTGACATATATGGAGAGCAATGGAATGGGAAATATTTTTCTGCTGAAATATCTGTATTTTAGTAGAGCTTTTGATTATTTATTGAACTCTGAAAGACAGAAACTAATGGTACCATAGACCTAAATAATCCCAGAGACATCAGCGCTTGGCAAAAAGCTTTCAGAGATAATTCGTGCTTCCTTCTTACACCTGACTGCAGGTTGCATTTACTTCCAGCAGTCCTCTCAGCAGGTCAGACACAGGGATAACTCTCGGCCATACTGGCAGTACAGTCTGATCTTCTCTACTCCTCACCTAAAGGACCTTCAGCCTCGCAAGTATGAAATCTGTGGCATCTGCTGGTAACGCTGTCAGCAGGTGACCCTCTTATCCATCAGGTTGTGGTCTCAGAATCACTTGCTACTGACACACCTCCCACCAAAATCTCTCATTCACTGTACAAAAATGGCAGAATGAAGCCCACATTTGTAAAGGAAGTTATGTTGGAGGAAAAAGAGTGATTGAACAGACATGGATAGTTTTTGCCAAGCTTCTGTGTCTTTTGGATACCTTTGTGATGTCTCAGGTGCAATGCAGAGGAGGAACAGTGTCTTAGAGTGTCACAAACCTCCATCTCTCGTACAGTGGGTGTCTGAAGTAGGTCTACCCTGCTCAGTAGTGCACGTGGGCAAAAAGGGTAGACATATGATTAAACTTGTATCCTTGTCTTTTGTGCTTCTGCCTGTCTGATTTGTGTGTCCTTAAATCAATCACCTGGGTGTCCGGTGTGGGAAATGCAGGTAAGGTGGGGAGCTTGGCTCTGTCAGCATCACAGCTCTCACGGAGTGACACAAGAGGTGAAGGGAGCAAAGGTGAACTGGAAAATTAAGGTCTTGATCTCAGCCACTTAAATAAACAACCCAGAAAATAAAAAACAAACCACATTATGATATAATCTGAAATAAAAGTTCTTCCTTCAACTTTCTTGAGGCAAAATTAAATTTTGCAGAAAAGTATAAGATCTTCCCCCAGAAAAATCCTCACTCAGCTCTAATAAAGATATTTCCAAGTTCTTTCCACCTCTGCTACAGCTTTCTGCACTTTGTGACTTAACATACTGAGAGAAAAAAAAACCCCACACACAAAACCTGTGGCTTACTGAGTCACTTACTGGCACAGGACCTTGTTTAAATATCTTCCTGAAGTGGTTGGCTTGGCGCTCCCTATCTCTGAGGATTTCTAATGGATTGTTCTGCCTGAAATTAGGCCAGACAGTTTCCTCAAAAGAATTGAAGCTTTTTAAATGGTTACTAACATTCCTTTTCAGTTTAAATTTATCAGCTGACTTCATCCATACATTTGTAATGCTATTCCCTTCCCCCCATCCAAAAAAATGGATTTCTGCTTGTGCCATATTACACCACCTCTATTCTGAAACTGAAAACTTCTCCAGCGCTGTTCTACACTCCACTCCAAGGATCTGGTATTCACCCATGGAACAGCTGACTGCTGCCCAAGTAACACAGTAACAATTTAACAAACCAACACTTTCAGCAAGAACAGAATTCCCTGGAGGATGGCCAAGTGGTGGATGGAGCAGGCTGTCCAGAGAGGCTGCGCAGGCTCCATCCTTGGAAGTTTTCAAATTCTGCACAATCTGGTCTGACCCCATAGCTGCCCTTGCTCTGACCATGAGGTTGGACCAGACAGCTGTGAAGGTTTATTCCAGCCTGCGTGATCCCATGATCCTTTCCTGATTGTCTGTCCAGCAATTGGTTTGCTTTTTTAAAGTACAATATTAGAATTAATTGCTAGTTAAAAGTCTGTGTCCAAATCCTTAAATTTACCCATGGCTTCCAAAATACACAGCTATGCAAACACATCACCACATCATGTAAAATTAATTATATCAGTGTTATCGCAACAACTGTTGCCACAGACATGCAGTGTTTTTCCCTTCTCTTAGTAGCTCTGAATCGATTCAGCCTCCAGTTTTTCCACTCACCTGGCATCTTCACTACCTGCATGGTCCTCCTGATAAAGAGCAGTAGCAGATAACGCTATGATATAAATTGCTGTTGAGTTGGAATGTTGTTTTCCCACATTAAAATCTTCCTCCATTTTCACAGATTCATTGTTACTTTTGAACCTAATACTTTATGACACTGTCTGGGTGAGTCTAACTAAACGTGTTTCTGTAGAATTTTTGTAATCAAAGTGAAAGTCAAATTTTCTTGTGACAACTTCTTCTCAGCCCAAAAACATAAAATAGCCCATCTCAGAAAGGTATTTAAAAGAATAAGAACATTTTCCAAGCCTACAGGAATATTTTCCTTGATATGTGCCACAAATTAATATTTTTCTGGGAATCAAGAAAGATTTGATTTCTGCTTGAGATGCTACTAAACCATTACCTTCATAGTCCTATTGAGAGTAAGAACATTAAATAAATTACAAAGGGCCAAGCACTAAAGTCCTTTGTAAGGACTTGATTGCACTGTAATGGCAGAACTTCATAACATAATGTATGGACCTGTCCAAGGGGAGTATTTGCAGGAATTCTACCCTTGTTTTTAAGTTCAGTATTATATATGGAAGCACTATTCCTAAGGAAATACTCACTCTTTAAAATTTTCAAAGATCTGTTGTTAGGAATTCTGTAACGCATTTATACTAATCATGTTACTATGTCATTACTTGTATAAAACCTTAACAAAATTCTGGAGCTGTGAAATTGCTGTGATTTTTGGCATTCATTCCAGAGAACCAAAATTTAATTCAGTGTGAATTTCCAAAAGTAATACAATAACCTTTTAAAAATGATAGCACACTAGTTCTTAGCAAAATAATCTGTACCTCAATATATACTGTAGAAGGGGAAGAAAGGTCCTCGGTAGGTTTCTGTGTATATTTTGTGCATCAACAGCAAATATTCTAAACTGCAAATTATTTGAAAGTGCAGCACACTATGACATCTCTTTAGGTTCAGATCACTGAATTTTTAATGCATTCGGCTCTGTAGACAGAAACATTTCTATGTGATGCATGCAAAATATTTCTTCATCGAATTAAATAATGTAGGAAACTGTATGAAGTCCAGAGGGACCACATATTAGGCTAATCTAAGCTGTCATGGAGTCATGGGCTAATGAAAAAAGAATAGAGATTTAACCGAGTTTCTCTCCTTTTCTTATCAACAGTCACTGGGGGAGTGTACGTCAGGAGAAGGTACTCAGTCCTTGATTCTGCCAAACCAAATGTTTTAGATGATTATTACTTGTCCTTTCAATAGTATATGTGAATACTGTGTAAATTTAATTCTTTTTAGTCTATCTCAAAACACTTTGCAAATGGAACAAGTATCATTATTCTTTTTACATAAATATTTATTTTGATTTTTTTCATTTTTCCTTTATCTTACACTGCAAACTATATAAAGAGAGAATTACTTCTAAAAGGGGGAAAAAAAAAAAAATCAAGCCAGAGAGAGAAAAGGTGACAGAGTTCCCCTCTTGACAATGACACTATTCATATTTTTACATTTCTGTATTTCTCTAAACTGGGCAGAATCAAAGGTGTGATCTGTTTCCATCAAGGCTCTGGGGTTGTGGTGGTGACATGTTTCCATCAGGCAAACCCAGCACCATCTTGAAGGCATGACCACTTTTACATCATATTGCTACATTGAAAAATGTTAAAGTAGAAGTTCCATTTTTTTTTTCCCTTAGATATTAATAAACCCTGTCTCATTGGGGTAGCAGCAGGTTAGCAAGAATAACAAAAGCTATTCAGTGTGTTGAAAGAAAAAGCCTTACCTAGTCAGTAGCTCTCCTTTGCAGCCATCCCTCATGGCACTTAAATGTCGTTTCAAACTTCACCTCATCACTTTGGTAAGCTAATGCACTCTACGACCTCACCAGATGTGTTTCTCTCAGATGCAGTAAGCACTTCACATGGCTTCACCCTCCTGGGAAAGTGTCTTGAGTGGATGCTTACATGTTAAATTGCAAGAGAACTACGGATGAGAAAAATCTATTCTGCTATAGCCTATGAACTGATCTACATTTTTTTAAACTTACAAAAATGGTGTCACAAAGTTAAACACAAAGCAGGGAGGAAAAAATGGTGGATTGCCTACTGCAAAACTGGATCCAGATGCCAAAGCTATACTTGACAGAGAAGGAAGAGAGAAAGCAGTAAAATTATACTGATAATACTAAATACACCACACACCTGTTTCTCCAGATATATCTGCAGTCAAGTATTGATTGTCTTCCAAAATGTATTACCTACAACTGTAAATCCTTTGACTTTAAATGCATTTATTTCTGGTTTTTACCAATCTGATGGGTGATTAAGGGTCATGTACTGGTGTCCAGTCATTGCCTCTTCTTCTAAGATTACTACTGCCTTTCTGTAAAGTAAAGTAAAGTAGGTCCTTGGGCACTTTGAGGTTGACTTCTCATAGAATGATAAAATCACTTAGGTTGGAAAAAATCTTTAAGAACATTGAGTCTAATTGTTAACCTAGCACTGCCAGGTCTACCATTAAACCATGTCCCTCAGCATCACATCCACACATCTTTCAAATCCCTCCAGGGATGGTGACTTCCCTGGCCAGCCTGTTCCAATGCTTGACAACCCTTGCAGTGAAGAAATTTTTTCTAGTATCCAATCTAAACCTCCCCTCAAGCAACTTGAATCTGTTTCCTCTTGTCCCATCAATTGTCACTTGGGAGAAGAGACCAACCCTAACCTTTCTGCAACCTCCTTTCAAGCAGTTATAGAGAGTGATAAGGTCTCCCATGAGCCTCCTCTTCTCTAGGCTGAACAACCCCAGTTCCCTCAGCCGGTCCTCACAGGACTTGTGCTCCAGGCCCTGCATGAGCTTTGTTGCCCTTCTCTGGACATGCTCCAGCACCTCAGTGTTTTCTTGTAGTGAGGGGCCCAGAACTGAAAAATGTTTCTAGGAGGGGAGGTTCAGATTGGATGTTACAAAGAATTTCTTCACTGCAAGGGTTGTCAAGCACTGGAACAGGCTGCCCAGGGAAGTGGACAGGGGAAGTGTTGTGTCACCATTCCTCAGAGGTGTTTAAGAGGTGAGTTGATGTAGTTCTTACGGACATGGTTTAGTGGTAGACTTGGCAGTACCAAGTTGACGTTTGGACTTGATGATCTTAAAGGTATTTCCCAATCAGAACAATTCTATGATTCTATGATTTTTTTATTGTCTTTTAGAGCAGTAGCCAGATTAGGTTCCAGCTGGGCTTCGGCCCTTCTGATTTTCTCCCTTCATAACCTCATGGCATCCTAGTATTCCTCCTGCATTGTCTGCCACTTTTTCCAAAGGCCATGAACTGTTCTTTTTTTCCTGAGTTCCAGCCAAATTTCCCTGTTCAGCCAGACTGGTCTTCTCAGCTGGTTCACCTTTTGGCACATGGGGACAGCCTGCTCCTGTGGCTTTACGATTTTCTTCTTGAAGAATGTCCTTAGTCGAGGACAGTCATGGTCTGCGTAGCTTCTGAGCATAGCTTCGTTGAATTGCATGTATACATGGAACAGATAGGTGGAGAATTACTAAGCAATTATTACAGCCTAAAGCCATCCATAGAATCATAGAATCATAG
>NW_010227522.1:1127-3992 GCF_000690775.1 Eurypyga helias | reverse complement strand
AGGTCCCAACACTGACCCCTGTGGAGCGCCGCCCGTCACCAATCTCCACTTGGACATTAAGCTGTTGACCACCATTCTCTGAGTGCCACCATCCAGCCAGTTCTTTATCCATCATGCGGTCCATCCACCAAATCCATGTCTCTCCAGTTTTGAGACAAGGATGTCATGTGCGACAGTATCAAAGGTTTTGCACAAGTCCAGGTAAACGACATCAGTTGCCTGTCCTCTGTCCACCAAGGTCATGACCCCATCGTAGAAGGCCATCATATTAGTCAGGCACGATCTGCCCTCGGTGAAGCCATGTGGGCTCTCCCCAGTCACCTCCTCATTCTCCATGTGCCTTAGCATGATCTCCAGGAGGATCTGCTCCATGACCTTGCCAGGCACAGAGGTGAGACTGACTGGCCTGTAGTTTCCCGGGTCCTCTTTTTTTCCCTTTATAAAGGTGGGGCTTATGTTTCCCCTTTTTCAGTCAATGGGAACTTCACCAGACTGCCATGAGTTTTCAGATATGATGGAGAGAGGTTTTGCAACTCCATCCACCAGTTCTTTCAGGACTCGCAGATGTATTCCATCAGGTCCATATATAATAGCTCAATAGACCAATTATCAGTCTACTGAGAGGGCTGCTACTCCCTGTTCCAGAATGACCTGTGAGGGCCCAGTGAATGTGAATATGGCATAATTTCTTCTAGTTTTTTAGTCTGGCCTTACTATGAGGCAAATAAAAAAAATAAAAATCATAACTGGTTCCTAAGTTCTATTCAAAAACAAGTCCCACTGCAATAAATTTTGATAAGTGCTCTCAACTTTAATCTGCCATTAACTCTCCTTTCCTCTTAACTTAAACAAATAATGAATTAAGTGCTCAGTGCCTACCCAAGTGGTCCAATAATTCCAGTTTTGTTCAAGTAAAGAGTGAGGAAAATATTAAGATATTCTGCTGTATAGCTGTGATTCATAGCTCAGTATTTTGATTAATAATAACCTTTAATATTGAGGTGCTGTGATGGAGTTATTCAATATATTGCCCCAGCACCATGTCCTTTTCTCTAGGTCTCTCTCCCCACTCCTTCAGTCCCTTTGATGAAATAAAGGACTAGTATTCAAGAATTATAGAGTCACAGAATGGTTTGGGTTGGAAGGGACCTTAAAGACCATCTAGTTCCAACTCCCCTGCCATGGGCAGGGACACCTTCCACTAGACCAGGTTGCTCAAAGCCTCATCCAGCCTGGCCTTGAACACTTCCAGGGATGAGGCATCCACAACTTCTCTGGGCAACGTGTCCCAGAGTCTCACTTCCCTCATGGGATAAAATTTCGTCCCTATGTCCAATCTAAACTTACCCTCCTTCAGTTTAACATCATTACCTCTCATCCTGTCACTACAAGTCTTGGTGAAAACCTCTCTCTGCCACCCCTACAGAAACTATTCTGGACAAAGGAAATGGTCCTGTGTTATCTCTGTGTTTTTAGTCCTCTGCTCATGATCTATCCTCCAGTGCGCTTACAGTGCAGATATGAGGTTTTTTTGGCTTTTGTACTTTATGAAGTAATTTTAAATACTTAGGGCATTAGATTCTGTTCTCATTTATGGAAAAACAAACAAACCCAAAAAACAACAAACAACAACAAAAAACAAGGTGACAAAAATCTCAGGCATTTTTTTCACCACTGAAAAGCCTTCAACCACATAGCCACCTCCAAAACAGGTTTCCTCAGAACCACATAGCATCTTCCTGAATGAGATTGTTACATGATTCTAAAGATTTTCTAGCTGATTTTTTTCTTCTGCCTTTTTCCATTCTGAGTTGTAACCGTTCAGGAAGTACAGAAAATGAAAAATGCCTCTAAAAATGAATTCTCTTCCAGATCTGAGCACAAAAGTGATGGTCAAAGAAAAACTTTATATGTCCTTTAGGACTTGTGCAATGGCTCAGATCAATCATAGCACATGAACTCTGAAAGCACTGGTATTCAGGTATGCATATATATATATTTATATATACACATTCCCAACAGAGTGAAGTATGTGTGCATGTCTTTCAAAAAGTTCACTGTAAATAATTCTTCAACTTGTAACTTCACATCATTTTCTCATTCCTTCTTCCTGGTACTGCAGGACTGTTTGCAACTTAAGTGACTTACGCCTCACAACATTTTATTTTCACTGCACTTTTAAGAGGTGACTAATCTTTGAGCCAAGAATTGAGAGTCTTTGAGAAAGCCACAATTCTACTATGTGAACTATAACCACAATCAGTGACAGTGAATATTGTCATGCATTGTTCAGATATAGCCGGGGGTTAACAGATGTCCCCATCATCAAGAGGAACACAGTGCAAGATTCTCAAAAGGCTTTTCTGATTGAGGTTGGGCTTAGGGTTTGAGGGGTTCTTCTCTAATAAATAAACAAACAAATAAATCAGGCTGCCTGAAATGAAGCAAGTTTGAAATTATAACTTTTATAATATTGTATTGGGTTTGTGTGGTGAGGTTTTGGTATTGGGGGAGGGCCTACAGGGATGGCTCCTGTAAGAAGCTGCCAGAAGCTTTCCCTGCTCCAAGTTGCACCTGCCTCTGGCCATGGCCAGCCAGTCTTCGCCTCTGTGGGTAACAGATGTAAGAGAGGAAAACAAAGAAAATTGGGAGTGGAGAGAGAGGAGCGAGATGGGAGAGAGGCAGCCAGGCAGACACTGAGGTCAGTGCTGAAAGGTGGGAGGAGGTGGCTGGAGCAGAGGTTCCCCTGCAGCCCATGGTGAGAGGGCAGGCTGTGCCCCTGCAGCCATGGAGGGTTATGGGCAAGCAGAGACCCCCCTGCAGCCTGGGAAGGGCCCCACGCTGGAGCAGGCCGCGGCGCCCCCA
>NW_010227522.1:0-1032 GCF_000690775.1 Eurypyga helias | reverse complement strand
GTGCTGAAAGGTGGGAGGAGGTGGCTGGAGCAGAGGTTCCCCTGCAGCCCATGGTGAGAGGGCAGGCTGTGCCCCTGCAGCCATGGAGGGTTATGGGCAAGCAGAGACCCCCCTGCAGCCTGGGAAGGGCCCCACGCTGGAGCAGGCAGCTGCGCCTCAAGAAGCCAGTGACTCCATGGAAAGCCCGTGCTGGAGCCTTCAAGCTGGAGCAGTTCATGAAGAACTGCAGCCCATTGGAACGACTCACACTGGAGAAGTTCACGGAAGGAGTGGCAGAGACAATGTGTAATGAACTGACCACAACCCCCATTCCCCGTGCCACTGCCTGGGAGGACACAGAGAAATGGGAAGCAAAGCTGAGCCCAGAAAGAAGGGAGGGGTGGGGGTGGAGGGTTTTAAGATCTGTTTTGGTTTGACTCTCTTTGCTGTACTCTGATTTGATTGGTAACTAATCAAATTGATTTTTCTTCCCCAAGTCAAGTCTATTTTGCCTGTGACTATAACTGGTGAGTGATCCCTCCCTGTCCTTGTCTTGGCCCACGAGCCTTTCCTTATTTCCTTCTCCGCATCCCACCTGGGGGAAGAGTGAGCCATGTGGTGCTGAGTTGCCAGCTGGACCTAAACCATGACAAATCTCTATTTATATACATACAGAGCAATACACCTTGAATCAATATATTTATATACATTAGAGATATTTAGATAATTAAACCAGGCAAATTTATTTGAAATTAATGCCCTGATTCTACAAAATATTAACTACTGAATTTCTGAATCCTTCACTCAACACTTTCCCCTCGATATGGAGGAAATTTTCTATTCCACATGTTTTAAGAAGTTTAAAGACCTTTTTCTCACTCTAATGACATCCCTTCCTAAAATCCAGAACACCACAACATCACACAGGCTGTTCCCTCATTCTTCTAGAAACTTCCAAGAACTTCTGCATCAGTGCCTGCCTGTTCCAACCCATATTCAGAGCCCAGTCTTAGAAAATATTGGGGCAATAAGGTTGGGGCAATCCCAAGCACA
>NW_010227521.1:0-7239 GCF_000690775.1 Eurypyga helias | reverse complement strand
TCAGAAGCGATCCATCCCAATGAAGGGGAAGTTGAGTAAAAACACCAGGAGGCCTGCGTGGATGAACAAGCAGCTCCTGGGAAAACTGAGGCACAACAAGGAAGCCTGCAGAGGGTGGAAGCAGGAACAGGTAGCCTGGTGGAATTACAGGGAAATTGTCCGAGAAGTCAGGGATCAGGTCAGGAAAGCTAAAGCCCTGACAGAATTAAACCTGGCCAGGGACATCAAGACCAACAAGAAGGGCTTCTGTAGCTACACAGGGGATAAAAGGGAGATCAGGAAAAATGTGACCCCTCTGCAGAAGAAAACAGGAGAGCTGGTATCCCAGGATATGGAGAAGACCAACGTGCTCAATGATTTTTTTGCCTCAGTCTTCACTGGCAAGGACATGGGCAATACACACCAAGTATTGGAAGGCAAGTCATGGAAGAAAAGGGCAAGGAGTGGGAGAATGGAAAGCTGCCCATGGTTAGAAAGGATCAGGTTCAGGAACACCTAAGGAATGTCAAGGTGCACAAGTCCATGGGATCTAATGAAATGAATCCACGGGTCCTGAGGGAACTGGCAGGTGAGGATGCTAAACCTCTATCCATCATATTCAGAAAAAAATTCTTCATGGAGAGGGTGGTGAAGCACTGGAACAGGTTGCCCAGAGAAGCTGTGGATGCCCCATCCCTGGTTGTCTTCAAGGCCAGGCTGGATGAGGCTTTGAGCAACCTGGTCTAGTGGAAGTTGTCTCTGCCATGGGCTTGGACTTGTTCAGCCTGGAGAAGAGAATGCTCCGCAGAGAACTTATTGCAGTCTTCCAGTACCTGAAGGGGCCTACAAGGAAGCTGGAGGGGGGCTTTTTACAAGGGCCTGTAGTGACAGGACAAGTGAGGGGTAATGGCTTTATTTACAGTCACCATCTATTTGATGAAGGATTTCCCATCATTGACACACTACTCCAAAAGGGAGAATTTAACACAAGTTTAGCACAGAGCATATTCAGAAAGAGCTGGGATGTACAGGGACATTGTGAGCCTTCTCTGTGCCCTAAACAATGTCTGTCAGTGCAGGAAGTGTCTGGATTCACAAAGCTCCTTATGATTGCTGTAGCATTTAAAGCTTCCCCTTCTCTGAGTCATAAAATAAATAGGGTATTTGCACAGTAAAATAATTTTCACCCCCTAAATTGACACATTCATTTGTAATAGGGATGCAGGAATGTAGTTACTTATCTTTAGATATGATTAAGATATGTTAATATCTTTCAGGTCTGCTGCTAGTCCAGCTGTACGAGACGAGTTTTCTTTGGCATGCCATAAAAAACCTTTGTCCTGTATTTTCTGCTTTTTATGCAACTAACTTTTCTTAGTTGTGGTTTGGTGTGGGTTTTTGGTTTTGTGTTTTTTGGGGTTTTTTTTGGGTGTGGTTTTTTGTTTGCTTGTTTGTTTTTATTATAGTGAGAATTGACTGAACTTTTCTTCCAAATACATCTTCAGTTATCATTTCAATGCAGTGCTTAGTTTATTCACCAGGGGTCATCAAAGGTCTGGAATTCCTTTGTCTACTGAGATGAGCTGAATGATTACATTTCACATCTTTCTTCAGGACTTGGCATTTGGAAGTGTTTGTGCACCCTCCTACAGCCCTATTGCTCAGTCTGTGATAATTATACAATGCACTCTGAAGACCTCTTTCAAATATTTAAGACCACAGTGGCTGTTTTGGAAGACAACTTAGTCCAAAAGTCACTTTTTTACACACTATTTTTCTGTTAGTGAGTTTAAATTTCTCTTCTGTGATATTTAAATGAAACTATTAGCAGATTTAGTAGCAATAGTAACTATATTTTTCCTTGCAGATATTTGTACAAGCAAATGCAGGATAAAGTTGCAAAACTTGAATTAGGTACAAATCTGGTTTTCCTCTGAATTCTGGTCTGTTTAGATACTGAGAAATCAGACTTTTCAGACCTGTCTACATTGTAGCCTCTCGCAAAGGCAGCAACAATGAAGCAAGCAGGTATGAATTTTCCTAATTATGCACTTCTAGTAACTATTGTTTCATTGTTAGGTAAAATGCATACTGCTGGAGATAAAAGATGCAGTATAACTGTGCGTAACTCACATTATGTATAGGCTTGGGTCACTAGAACACTCTAAGTGCATATTGTCCTAGACAAAACTTGTCAACACTGAAATATCAATGCAAGTATGTTCTCTATCAACTCCCAAGACTTTTGGATATAAACTGAAAATGGTTTACCTCACTTTGCCAGGCACTTCACGATCTTCTTCCTAGTCCAAGCCAGACAATAGAGCCAGGGAGAGGTAAGTGCCAGGTGTCAAGAGCAAAACTAGCAGCTTCAGCCACTGCCTCTGAGATACTTTTCTCTCCCTATTTCTGCCAGTGAGTAATGGCAACTCCCTACCCCAAGATTTTATTGTATGGAAACTTATTTCTGAAATACCTGAGATAGGTAATATAAATAAAAGATGCATATTAGAATGTCAGGTAGATTAGCCATGTTAAATATTCAGTGATCCTCATAGAGGGCAATAAATGACCTGGCATTACTCTGTCATGGCTGAAAGTCCAGGTAACCTACTGGCTGCTTTAAACTTTATAATTGCTTCCCATTGTAAGGGTATTTAGTAATCACCTCACTTCCATTAGACTGAATACCAAACCTGTGTCTCATGGATCATCGTTTTTTCACAGGACCTCTAAATTCTCTGTAAATTACACCTTCCTCCTGTGACATGAGCTGCTTTAAAAATTTCCCCATGTTTAAGGAATCCAGTTCCACGGGTGGTAGATCATAGAACCATAGAATGATGAAATGGTTTAGGCTGGAAGGGACCTTAAAATCATCTAGTTCCAACCGCCCTGCCATGGGCAGGGACACCTTCCACTAGACCACGTTGCTCCAAGCCAGCCTGGCCTTGAAGACAGCCAGGGACGGGGCATCCACAACTTCTCTGGACAACCTGTTCCAGTGCTTCACCACTGTCTCTGTGAAGAATTTTTTCCTGAATATGATGGGTAGAGGTTTAGCAACCTCACCTGCCAGTTCCCTCAGGGAACTGATTTTAAGACTGCTGTTTTCCATGACTGTCTTTAAAATAATGATGTCTTAAAATTATTCAACTCAACTGCTCATACACATTTTATTTTTTTTTTTAAACTGGGGAGAACAATATAGCCATAAGCGCAAGGAATAAGGCTAAAAGCAGTGTCTCAGTGTCTCCAAAATTATTTGGAGAGTTTTATTTGGGCAAATGTAGATGTCAGATTAAGCAAAAGCATAAGATTAATTTATGAAAGTAATTCACTCAATAGACAATTATTCCTGTATGAGGAACAGGTAAATACACCAAAGCCAAACCTTTTGAAGTTTCTAAGAGGACAAAACAGATAAAATTGTCAGAAGCAAACAATAGTAGTATAAACTATGATAGCACAACACTGTAAGCAGTCATAGTACTGCTTCCAATTCACAATCTTTGCTAACTCTTAAAGAAAAACCCTCTTGGTTTTTGTATTTGGGGTTTTTTTTGCTTGTTTAGTTGTTTGGGTTTTTTTCCCTGTGTTATTTGTTGGAAGATGTATACATTTTTTCTAAAGCACTTCTGAAATCTGTTGATTTTATGCATCAAGAATGCATCACCTTGGTTTGAAATTTTCTTACGTTTTAAAGAAAGAGAAACATTGAGAAGATTTTTAGTCTTGTAAATCTGGATTCTGCCATCTATCTTTTTTATGTCCTTTACTTGAAGCGCTGTACATTCCCCTCTTTCATTGCTATACAGTGCTGAAATTCCTTCACCTGACTGCTAATACCTGGCAAACATGCAACAGTACATTTTCACGTGTCGTATATCCTTATCTTCCTTTCCAGATAACTTTGAATATAAGGCATTGTTGAACTCTGACAAAACTTGGGTTTTCATAATGTGTTTAAAAGTAATTTTTCTGAGAAATTTACTTTCAAAAGCACTACGCATCTATTTCCTTCTTGAGTTGACTTCCAAGGCAGAAATGCATTTAGAATTTAAGATTCACAGTTTATTCATTAAGTCGTAATTTAAAATAGTGAGTTCAGTTGTTACCTTTCCAACTTGGGCTGTTGTTCCCTCCCAAAAGTCCTCTTTGACTGACAGTTTACTGTTAAGATATGGCAACAGTATTTCTTTGCTTTCAAGTTGCTCAGTGGAGGGAGCTGCCTGCTTGCCTGCAAACTGTCATCCAGTTTTATGTCGTGGAAGAGGAAGGAGCAACACAGCATGCAGAGTTATAATTTATCGGAGTGCACTAGCCATGTTGTTTGCTGCTCCATCCAGAAGCTGTACCTCTGTTCCCTGTCACTGCTGTCTGCTTCCAGTTTACTCAGCCAGGAAAGTCCCGACTTTGACATCTGTTTCTGATTGTACTGGATATATCCTAACTTCTTCTGAGAGTGTCCTGAAGCCCAGGGCACTTCCTAATTCCAGTAAAGATTTTATCCCATATTTTAATAACACTGTATTTTTAGGATAAAGGATTATAATTAATAATTCTGAATACTGATGAAGCTTGAATATGGTCTGACCTGGGGGTCTCATCAAAACCTATCTGTCACAAGTTGTTCATTTCAGGGATTGTCCAGCAAAGACCTCTGAGACATGGTATCTGCCTGCCACTGGCCACTTGATATCCTGGCGTTGATGAGTGGGCCAAGCACAGACCTTTACTGATGGCAGGTATGTCCACCCTAGACTCTGCTCTGAAGGAGTTGTCCAGCACCACTCTGAGGTGCTCTACAGCAGCAGGAAGAACACATTAGTGGGATGCAACACGTTTGGAAGGCTGTTTGGGCCTATTGTAGTTGGAGTGATATTAGAGCAGAGCTATACCAAGTGAGTTTTATTTTTAAAGGAAAACCCAGACATTTTCCATTTACAACAAAATGGTAGAAACACCTCCACCTTACACAGTTTTAAGCCAGCTTGCATTCCTTATGAAGCTCTTCACACACTGAACTGTGATCTGTACCTGTGCATTTTGGCATCTTAACCACAGATCAAACCACAGGGCATTGCCACTGTGCAAGACATTAAATCACATCAGAAAAACACTTTGAAAAAACTATCGGTAAGTAAGTCTTACATGAAAAGACAAAGTCTTATTGCTTCTTATGTTTCTTTTCTTTGTGTAAAGTCAACAACCACCAAAAATTTCCAGTATGTGGATTAGTAAATAGCTGGAGTAACCATTGATGTGCTGTAATCTTCTGGCATGGGGTAAAAGATTCTGCAAATCAAAGACTGGAGAGAATGTTTATTTCATATTTAGGTGTATTCTGGTTCTAAATTGTTTAGGGATTTTAAATCTCAGCATTAATCATGTTCATTTGTTTTGTTGTGATGTGGTTTTTTTTTTTTCTTTATGATGTTTCTTCAGAAGTGGGGAAGATTGTTGCTTTTAAAATCTTTTTTCTTCCCCAAAGAAAAAAGCAGTCCTCTTCTCACAAGGAAATTGAATGGTCGGGTATAACAGGGACAGGCAGAAAAGTGTTAAAAGGTTTAAGTGAAGAGTGAAAGAGTGGGATATAAGAAATTGATCCAAAGATCCATTATTAAACTCTCTGTGATTTCAACAGTCTTGTTCTTCTGTTGGGTTTTGCGCCAAGAAAAATCAGTTAAGAAAAATAGTGAACTGATTAATTACATTTGAGTGGTTTAAATGACTAAACATTAAACAATTGTAAATAGTTTAGGAAATAGACTAGAAAGCACTTATCATTAGGGTAAGGCCATTGCAACTAAATTACACCAAGTTCAGGGTAGGATTTAGTCTTAAGACTTAGTCAGCATGAGTTATGTGTACAGCTCAATGTCAGGGACAAATAAAGATATTTCATTACAACTGGATTGATACCCTTCATGGCTGAAAAAAATTTTTAGGTGAGGTTGCTCAACATTTGCAAAAATGTGCTCATTAATAGCTATAACTGTTCAAAAAATACAACAGAGAAGAAAAATAATAGGCATTATTGTTTTGGGATAATAGGATAAAATAAAAATCCAGCATTTCTTGGAACTTTTGGAGTGGGGCCAGAATGCATACTGAAAGAACTGTGAAATCTGGATCCAGTTTTAGTACTGTTGACCATGGCTCAAAACAGCCAGAAATTTCAGAAAAGCCAGAAAAGCAGCTATCCTACAAATATATATAGCCACTTTGCACTGCTTTACAGTACGAACTTGAACTGTACAAGAATATGCCTGGAATTAAATCTAAACAGCTTTTAGAAAAAATAATTGTGTTAAATTCTGGTCCAAGATGCATGACTTAAATATTCATCAACATCCATGGCTCTTTATAAATGTCTCCTACAGAGATTTTGGCACAATGAGAACTCATCATATTTGATATCTGAATTTTCAAATCCTTTTAGTTTACAGTTAATGGATAGTAGATGAAGATGAAAGATGCCCAGTGCAAATAGTTTCCCTCAGCATTACAAAGAGGATTACTTAGACATAGCATTATTATCATACAGTGATCACAAAAATGGGATTAATGATTAGCCATGAAGTATATGAGTCATGAAGCTATATTCAGAGGTTGTTTTCCATTGGTGCAATATATGAGAAGAAATATAAGGTAAGGGATCTCTACCTAAGGATCTAATTCAAAAAAGAAAAAAAGGACTGGTAAGAGGTCTTTGTTTGTGAGAAGAAATTACTAACAGTTTTGCTATGTATTCTCTTTCTCAGCTGCATTTAGGAACATGTAATCACATCAGTACAGACTTCATTGTAGTTTCACGGTTGAAATGAAACATTTTATCCCCACTTCATCTCACTTTTTAAGACTGCAAAGCAATAAATTTCTCACTTATTCACTTTTAGGTCACCTTACACTGCCACGTGTTCCTGTGGTATGTTTGCTTTTGGAAACTAAAGAACATGACACAGGTGACAAAGCATCTGCTTGCAGATAGTTTGAAGCTTTGTTATGCCCTCTCTATCTGATTAGCCATAACATCACCGAGAAGATTCTCAGAGTAAATTATAACCCTTACCAGCCATCTTAAAGACCAAACTTAATCTAAATATTTTTGTAAGAGCAAGAGTGTTCTTTGGAATCCTTAACCTCAGGGCTCGAAGGGAGTGGGTCTGCACACACTTTCCAGCATGGTCACCTTCTGAGGCCGCATACCTGATTCTGACTTTGCTAATACTCATGTGATATAAAATAATTAAATAT
>NW_010227520.1:47053-56105 GCF_000690775.1 Eurypyga helias | reverse complement strand
CCCACTTCTCCAGGCTATTGGCACCCTGCTATCATGGTGACGGGGACCCACAAGAAACAAGTAGAAATGTACAAAAATGCAGATTATCACCCAGAAATCTGGGTGATTTCCTACTTTCTGGGCCAGAGGAAGGTCCTTAGAAAATTTGTGTAGTTTGAATTAGTTTGTAAGTCTCCCATTTGAGTGATGCTTTTCTAAGGGTTGTAGGTTGTCTATAGTGATTTTTAAATACCGGGACTAGATGTCTCATGCAGTGGAAGAGTGGTTAAAATGTTGTGAATAGGAGACCAGGTCAATATACACCTCATTTAATTTGGTTTTGCCTGCTCACTCAGGCACTCTAGGCCAGATTCATCGGTTGGGCTAAACTGGCGGAAGTGTCCTTGAGATTATACCCATATAGACAAACTGAGAAGTTGTGCTAATGCCTCTAGCATTTCTTCACCATGTTTTAAGAGAACTCTGCCTCTGAGAAAGACGACAATACAGGCAGAAAAAAGCGAGAGTGAAGTAAAACTTGAATACAGACTAATTTTGATGTTTTTATAAAGTCTTGCAGACTTCTCTCCACAAACCATTAAGTCCTAATTGCCACACTAATGTTATTTTATATTGTAAGTGCAGCTCCCAATTTCTGATATTATGACACCCAGCGGAATTAAAGCAGGCACTTAGCTTTACCACCTTCTCTGCTGTAACCTTTTCAATCCGTGATTATTATTCTGTCAACGCATGCTTGTACATTATTACTTAAAGGTGTCGTCCCTTCCACCAGGACGACATGCTGCTGTGTAAATTATGTCCATAACTAACCTGGTTTGGTGCTGAAGCAAGCGCCTTTCTTCTGACAAGCCATGAATTAAGGGCTTTTTTCCTCCCCGTGGAAGGAGCCTCTCTCCTTTGTTCCTAATAAGGGCAATGCTGAGGTGGATTTAAAAGGTTCTTTTCTGTTAAAGGGGTTTGATCTGTGATAATCTCCTGTAATCTGGAGACTAGGAGCAAACTGAGCATTAGGCCTGGATTGCAAATCCACTCTCAGCCAGTTGGTTAAATACAGTACCTCTCTTTTCCCTTCCATAAGGGACATTAAGGAAATGACAAATCCTTCCAATTAGGATTCAAATTTGATTAATCATTATTAGTTAATCCTGGTTCCAGTAATTGCATTCATCCTTCAGGAATTTCACAACCCTTTCAGAAATTACAGTGTTGGGCTGAAAACTGTATTGTATAATTCTGTGTTAGCCTCACAGCTGATTTTCCTGCTCTGACTGTATATGGACTAGATGCTGTGTAGTTCAGGAAACATTATAATTTCCATTTTAAATCACCATTAAAGCTCTTTTAGACTTACATTTTCCTAATAAATCATCTAATGAATTTGATTTGGTTTGCTCTTGTTGTGTTTTCGTTTATGAATTGCTTCTGACCTACTCTAATGTTAGCAAATCTTAGTCTCATTTGCACATAATTTTGGAGAAAGACATTTTATTTTAGGATTTGTGATTATGTTGCTAATTTCAGCTGTTACGTTCCCTATATAGCTCTTTGCAGTAGATAAAAAAAGTTATTACTTCTAGTCCCTTGCCGGATGAGAATAACGTTTTCTATGGCCAAGTAAAGGAGAAGACATGATGAACAGCAAATAACGAATGGAGAATACTTGTACTCATGCGGGAGTACTGTATGCTAATACCAGCAGTGGTAGAAGGGCCATTCCCCATGCAGTCATATGAATGAAAAATAACTGACATCAATATTTATGAGTTGAAGATAATATGGGATAGACAAAACACACTGGAATCAAACGCGTTTTGAGTCTGGCTGGATTTTCACCAGCAGAAGTGGTAAAGAGAGCCTCATTCCCTCATCAGCTGTTCTCTACCAGGTGAAAAATAACAGCACAAAACAGCCAAGGGACACTCTTACCAGTGCAGGAAAAGACTATCCCTCAGATGTTTCAGGAAGGACTGCTACACACATCCTTCTGGGTGTGCTGAGGATGACAGAAAAGGAGAAAAAATTTAGACCTGTAAAACTGCTATAATTTATAGAGGTCTCTAGCACTGGCTAGGTTATACTTGGGGTTATGAGGCAGGTCAAGACCAGAAGAATGCAGATTCACCTCTCTCCAGCACATTTGGGGTTGAAGTTTTGTGCAGACAGCATGTGTTGAGTATTTCTGCCAAGATTATTTAATATTTAGCTCTAATTGTCCCACTCCAGCTTGTGCTTGGGGTATAAATCCAAAATAAATCCATTCTCGAAAGACTGGGGATTTACCCTCTTGGCTTTTGGAGGAGTTTTGGAGCAAGGTACAGGATTTTATTCTGAACAGCAGTATGACCCATCTATACCCACCACAAGTAGTATGGATAATGGGAACATGCCACACTGCATTCTTCATATTTATAGGGTTGAACTTAGAGATATATATCAAATTAATATATACAGCAACTAGCTCACTAAACAGATAGAGGAGATGCTCAAAAATATCCAGGAGAGGATGAAGCGTCTGAAGGGTATGAGATCCTCTCCTCACTAAAATGAGATCCAGGTCACCTGTCCTAGGGATTAATTCTGAAACTCTTCACCAGGTGTAATCCATATTAATGCCAGATACAATTTAAACATAGAGGCATTAACAGTAAATCTAACATACCTGACCCAGTAATACCTTTTAGCTTTTTGAAATCTGGGTCACCAGTGTGATATTCCTAAGGTCTATAGTTTGTCTCCTGCTGGAACAATGACAAACCAATGGGTCTGTTTAATCAGTGTATTTATGGTCAATTGATTTGTTTGCTTTGTGGTTGTTCTGAAGAAATCATCCTGAAATGGGCATCCCTGACTACTAAACAGGAGTGAAAAGGCAGCAAGGCCCCAAACACTGAACTGTGTTCATGACACCTATTGGGAGAACACTGAAGGGTGACAGGTACTTCTCAGTAAATTCAGGTCGTCAGTCTGTGAGTAATGAAGGAACTCAGTTCATCTGATCAGCTTGTTACAATGAATAATTCAAACAACTGGAATTGCAATCACTGTAGTCAACAGCAAAGTTGCAGCTGGGTGTCTGAGAAAGCACTATGACCAGAAAGCTCACCAGCCATATTCAGGCTGCCTGTTCTCTGATGGTGTGCGAGTACTTCGTAGCACTAGGTGGGCTGAGGTGTATGGTATATGAAAAATGTACCTCTTGCCGGAAATCAAATGATAAATCACTGAAGAAAGGGAACGGAGATGGTATGAAGCTTGGGCAGGGAGGGAAACGTGGAAGGCCAAGCAAGAGAGCTATGATCCCTCCCACTCAGATAAGCTGGCAGAGGCTGATCTAGATGGAAAAAGGAGCGGTCTCCTTCTGGACTGAGGTCCTGGAGGGATCCGTAACCTACATTCCTCAAGGAGGAACAAGTTTCTCAGTCTCATCCAAGATCATGCTTGGTGGTCTTTGTGGAGGAAGTCCAACGCAGGTGGCTCTGACCCTCAGACTCAGAGTGGCCAAGGCTAGCAGCACTGCAGTCATTTGGGCACTCAGCAGCATGCAGATAAGTGTATCCTAGAAGTTGCAGCCAAATCTGTATTGCTGTCATTTGTATTCATGAGTCCTAACCAATGCTAACCATTAGCCAACACTCAATGTATCATGGGCAGTTACATTTCAATCATTTCAGTCTGTGCAGTCATTTTGGATGTGTTTCTGTAGCAGCCCAACCATAGAGCAAGCTAAGGCTCCCTGGCAGCTGTTAAAAACAATTGTACTAATGGCCTCAGGACTGTTTGCCTTATCATGCACCTATTAAGCTTTGCACTGGCTTCACAAGCAGACTTTAAAAGACCACAATCCCACTGAAGTTTCCTTAATAGAAACCCATCATTTTATGGCTTGTATTAAACAGGTAGACATATAAATAACATCTTTTACTGAATTTAGATCTAAGGACATCGGTTTCTTAAGGTCAAATTTGTGCTATACAAAATGTTTTCTGTCTCACCTCTAAATATTACTATGCAACCTGGTACTGTGCAATGGCCTCTTGGAAGATGGGATTTCTTCTATACAAATTTTGTATTATGTGCATATCCAGAGAGGTATTTGAATGAAAGAGAGAATACCTGGTCTTTTATTTCTGAAAACTATGTGAGAAAGGCAATTTTGAGATGATGGTGTTTTTTTGTTGGTGTTTGTTGTTTGTTTGTGGGTTTTTGTGGGTTTTTTTGGTTGGTTGGGTTTTTTTTTGGCATTATGCCACAGAGTTTCATATTTGATGAATTTGCTACTATTTTTATTGTTGGTGTCTGTTTACCAACAGTGAGACACACAGGACTTGCACTCCGACCTTCTTGTAAATGAGGAATATTCTCATAATCTCTGTACGTACTCACCTGTCCATTTCCAAGCTCCTCAGGCAACCCAGTCTCAGATGACAAGGACTGTTTTCCTTTTAAATCAGCCTTGACAGGCTCAGAGACAGAAACTCCAGAACAGGAGGAGTCATTCAGAGATTGTTCTTGTCCCAGTTTTATTTCTAAGTTGTGCTTTAATTCTCAGAATTTTCCTGGAAGTACTTTCTCTTAAGTAACTAGTATTGAACACTATCATGGGATACTAGATAGGAATGATTTATTTCACTAGTCAGGTCTAACATGTTCCTACTTCGTCATGACTCCTGACCTGTGCAGAGATCCCATCCTGGGGATCCCACTTCACCAGGCCCAGCCTTCGTGCTTGACACCAGTTCCACCAGTGACCAGCACAAAATTCTGCTGTAATAACACTGGATCACATCAGTCCAATAAGTGTAATTTTCCCTTCTATGGTACATCAAATTTACAAGCCTAATTACTTAAAATATTACATCTCTGGGTCATGTTCAAAGATTATTAACACATACCCTCTCTGGATTTCTGTTTAAGCTTCATTACCACAGTGTAAAAAGTAAACATTTCACCACACGCAGCCCTGTCTATGACTTCTCACATTCTACATTTCATATTGATATACCAGTAGCATTGGTAAAGAGGACCAAATTTCCTGAAACAACAGAGTCTGTTTTCTCCTGTGCAGACACCTGATTTGTGATTTGACTCATAAGTGATACAGGTGGCAATTAAGTGCTCATTATTAAAGTATTCCTGCTTTTTTCATTGCCGGGAAGAAGATAGGAGTATTAATGCTTTTAAAATAAAGTCCCATAGAAAGAACTTGAAAAGTGTCACAAGAGACATCCATTCAATTTCTCATTGCATGAAAAATGTTATGGGCAAACATGGCTGAACAACTTTAACAATAAGTTGATGCCCACCTCTATAACTGTACAGGTAACTAATGGAGCATTCTCCTCTCCTATTTCCAAACTAAGATTTATGGATTTTAAAGTCAGGATTTACTTTCTCCTAGTACAGACCATTGATTTTCAATGCTTATGTTTCTCTAGCCTTGTGCCCTGTCTCCTCACATGACTCAATATAACATGCAATGCTGCCCTCTCCCAGAAAACAAACCAACACAGTAAAGCACAACATTCTCAGCACATCTAAGAGCACAAGCAGGGGCAGTGAATGCAGAACAGTAGCTCCCTATGGCTGCTTGCCTCCCTGCAAAACCTGAGTTCTCATTGACAGGAGACTTATCTGCAGCATGTGATGGGAGAATCAGGTGAATAATGCCCTAAGGTAGGAGCTGAGCTTTTGCTGTGGTCATATAAAATGAATGAATGCTTTCATCTCCCTGAAATGTCCAAGATGGGATGAAATGCAGATTATCAAATAATCTGCTTCCTAGTAAGAGGAGTTTTCTGTTCTCTCTTTCTTTCTCCCATTAGTATTTAATGAAAAGTGTAAATGATGTTTCTTTCTAACTGAACTAGGACATCTGTACGTCACAAACCATACCATTTAAGAGCACAATATGTACATGTATGCATGCGTTCACATGAACATGTATTCATGAATACAAATGCACACACTTTCTGATATATCTGTATCTGGATATATATTTATATCTCTGGCATTTGCCTTCTGTTGGGAGTGTAGTACCAGGAATAAGCATCTGGCACTGTTTCGTATAGTAGGGCCTTTTGACAGCTAATGCTAGGGAATGCTGCACCTTTGGGGATTGAAGAGTAATTAATTAGGACAAGGAAAACATACTGAGGAACATATTATATTGAAAGTAAAAGTTTCAAGGTACTCTTCGATTTATTTTTTCATCTGGCTTACAGCCTTAATTAAACTAGACCTAATCTAACATTTTCAGAGGGGGACACCCTCACCATGTTCAGGGGAATTTAAAGGTGAAACATGTAAGATGTTAATAGCATCACTTGTTAATTCTTCATCCGGAATATTATTACACATCCAGAATTGCCCAAGTATTGAAATACAAACACTAAACACAGAGAGAAGTGACTGAGAAACGGTTCCAGAGAAACAGGCTGCAAGGGGTAGAAGAGGGTGCTGCATGCACCATATGGTGTGCTGTGGGTATATACCCATGGGATAATGGGTACAAAACATTGCAAACAGATGTGATACTCAAGCTATTCAAAGACTAAAAAGTTTTCTTGATTATCAAATGGAATTATTCAGTGGAATCCAGGTTAGAAAGTGCTTAAATCATTGCTACATTTATTGCACTCACTCAGAGACCTCCAAGGGCTCTTTTTGGTCATCTGTCTTTGCAATCCTTCCCTGGGTGAAGAGTGAGAAATGAAACAAGCAGAGTCTTTTTGAATATTATTTTCTTATGTTTCCAGAGCCAATCAATCCCATGGTGTGGGATATAAACAGGTTTAGCAAAGAAAAAGCTACCAGCTTTTCAGTCTTGCATTATGCAGGGCAGAGGTACCTTTCATTGCTTTGTTGTTATGCCTTTTTTTATGAGAGAATTAATCCGAATTGTAACCAAGTACTGGGTATAGTGTGGAGACATATAAAAGGTTATTTTCCTCTAAGGATAAGGGGAAAACAAATCACTTGCTGTTCTCTAGAGCTGGCAAACTCAGAAAAGACATATGAAACCAGAAATGAAAACATATGAAATCTCTAAGGAGGATCTAGATAGTAAGGAAATATTATGGTCTGCTTTGCTATGCATATGTACATACACAGCCATACACACACGCACACATGCTTTTATTTTCATTTCATACAGCTGTTTGGTTCCTAGCAGACATCAAATGAATTCCACATAATTTCTAATTTCAGAAATTTCCATTTCATCATCTTAATAGTCTGCAGGATGGACGATATTCTGGGGATTTGGTTTGGGTTTTTTAGCAGGATTGTGTTCAGAATTTCACAGTGGAATCATATGTTCTTTGAAGGAAATTGCATATATTTTTTGGAAAAAAAAGCTTATTCCACTATTATAAAACATGTCCAAAAAATTAACTTACAAGGGTTACACACTCATAGGCAGTTTTCTTTAATTACTCCCACAGGCTTCACTTGAAATTCTGTAGCACCTTTAATTTCTCAGGCTTCTCTTTCAGATGACTCTTGTTGATCTCTGTTGTTCTCCTCACTATCTGCTCTACCTGACACCTGCATCTAAAGCAGAGTTGGTGCAGCTGCACGTCACACACCATACATTAATTTATGAGACAAGACTGTTACTTGAGGCCTGTATAAATTTCTCAGTGTAGAGTTGTGAGGCCAGGGGACTAGGCCACTGGAGCCAGCTCAATGATGTGTGAAAATATTTATTACAGCCAGGTAAGTGGATATCTATATATCATTTCACCAGTCACTGACATGCAGTTGTGCTTAGAAGTGGCACAAGGAAGAATCCCCACCACACTACAGAAAAATAATCAAATCCAGAGTGAGGTGCACACGTGAAAATGGAGGCAAAAGAAAGGCAAGGTAGAGGTTGGTCAGATTGTGTGGAGGACCCGGGGGTCACATTTGTGCATTAGCAATTAGGGAATGGATTCCAGATGTAACCCATAAGACAAATCTGCCTTCAGCAGCTCTGAAAGAGGTAAAGGGGAAACCACAGGATGATTTCAGAGGTTTGCTTGTCTGGCTGTGTGAACAGGGCAATGGCTGGTTGGACCTGAAGGATGATCCCAACCCACTGGCACCACCGCACCAGTCTGGCTCCAGCCCTCTCTCAGGGCTGGCCACTTGTTGGCTCGCCGTGGGGCTCCCTGCCTCACCTAAGAGTCCCTGAGTACTCTTCCTCACAAATGCTGTAAGCATGAAAGGTAATTGCTGGGCACTTGTTCCATTTTGTTCAGTATTTGCAAAATTGCTGATGTGGTTTGAGGCTCATTCATTAAAGCTAAACGAATTAAAATCATGATTAACAGTAATAAATGCAGCTGTTAGACTGTGGACTTTATTACTTGGGTTCTTTGGCAACTATCCATTATTTTAAAATGGCATCTGTTGCCTTACTCCCTCTAATCTTGTAGAAGAAAGTGAAAAAGATGTATTCCTTTTTCATTAAAAAAATAGTATAGGATTTTGCTTTTGAAAATTCATGACTGCATATGCTACTAATACTGATGATGAACTCAATGGCTAAATTAAAAAACATCTCAGATATCATGTTCAAAGTGATGCAGCAACATAAAAAGGTCCAACTGCACCACAGCATAACAAGGAAAAGAATTACATTAATGTCTTTAAGAGTCTTTGGTACAACATAAATGTAAATAGCATTAATAGTTAAAATAATAGTGCCATCTGGACAGTTGGATGATGTAGATTCTGGCACTAGAGATGCCATTCCTCTTGGAAAGCATAAGAAAACCAGAGACTTTGAAAGATGTTGCAAACAAAGTTTGACTGGATTTCCTTTGAATATATTAATGTTGGCAGTGAGCAATAATCTGAGCAAAACCCTGCAAAGCCAGGTCCTAAGCCTAAAAAGACTTCCTCTTATTTCTGCAGATTTTGGATCACGGTTTAAAATACATTAGTGATACAGATTTGTATAAATGAAAGGTGAAATGCCTTCTTACAAGATCTTTTCTCGCATATTCCAAAAAGGTCTGTATTCCTTGATTCTTACTTCATACCTAAAATCCTGAAGTCAAAG
>NW_010227520.1:21607-47022 GCF_000690775.1 Eurypyga helias | reverse complement strand
AGAGAAAGCAAACATCTAAATTTTCAAGAAATTTTAAAATTAATACTGCTCCTTAATTAGGTTTCAAATCAGACCACAGAACAGCAAATAAATGAAAAGCAGGTACTTTTCCCCAAGAATGTTTTTTACTGTACATTTTGTAGCAAAAGAAAGAAAATAAAGGAAAAAATATTCTGATCACAGGGATGTCATTTCTAAAACTCCAAGTAGGAAACGTGACAAATACAAGATCAAGTACACAGCCATGTCACAATATATCGCTGTACCTTTAAAAAAAATATACATAGAGTTTTTTTTCATGTGTTATTTTTCTCTGTGCCTTGCACCATTTCTCCACGTCTTTTACAAAATCATAGTAACAATGTGCAATTTCAGAATGGTCCCCAGCAGCTGATCATTGAGAGTCAACAAATAAATAAATGAATGAAAGGACAGTTGCAGTAGCCACCAGAATGCTGCAAATCACAGTAAAGTAGTCAAGGACAATGAAGTCAGCTGGGTGGGCCATGTGCATTTATACAATCACAGCAATGCTCCCCAAAAATGGATCTGAGAATCAGTTTACAAGGCTTGAAGGGCTCCTGTTCTTAGTTAGCAAGTACCTTAGTGAGAGTGAGACTGGGGACAGGAGTACAGCGGGGACTGGAAAAGGGCTATCTGTAATGCAGGGGACACATGGGAGACCCCCTCCTCTGTGACACCCAAATTTTACTCAGTTCCTGTGGCTAATTGGCAACATAGTCTCTCAAAATACACAAAACCCTAGATTTTCTGTGATGTTACTGGTACAGTCAAGCCATGTCATGGCAACTGTACAAAGAGCTTTTGTCACAATAGGGTGAAATAGTCTGTGTTTTCTTTGTCAGCAGAATGGAGTGACAGTGTGACCTTTGTCAGAAGCAAATGGTATCAATTGGTATTCATAATGTGGAGAGTTCATGTGAACCGCTTTTGTTTTCACATTATTTATCCTTTAATAAGAAATCTTGATTACCATTTTCCCATCTTTCATAGCAACACCCCTACAGATATCAATAGCTGCTGCAATCTGCCTTGAACATTGACAAGCAGAAACTATGAAGAAGATGGAAGAAAGAGGGTGATTTTTAAAATTTATTAGCACCTAGATTTAAGTTTTCCTAGGACATAAGGGGTGGTATTGGAGGTGGGTTATACAGTACATCAGAAATTTGACCTTTGTACATATCCTTCTTTTCATCTGGAGGATTTGAGGAGTCTGAAAACAAAACCAAAAAATGCATGGAAACATACGTTCTGCTGAAAAAAACCCAAAACAAACAAAAAAAAACCCCAACCCAAAAGCAGTAACAAGACAAAACAGAAGAGAAATCATTAAATCCCAATGAAAAGCCCATTCAAGAACAAGTATTGTTTTTGCAGATGTCACAACAGTTAACACCATGAGATTATGCTGAACGGTTTGCTCTGATCTGTCCCTGTGGATGCCCTGCCTGCACTTTTGAGAAGGTCACTTGCAGTGACAACCAGATACATCTTAGCACCAGTTTTATATCCACAGAAGGGTAGTTATGTGGTTAAAAGAAAAGAAGGAGGTATCCTTAAAATAAGGAGAAAAGTATCCCTCCTCAAAAAAAAAAGAATTTAAACCTTTTAAAATTAAATTTGTGCTGTTAAACCCCTTTTCATCCTCTTTGTTTAATCTTGTGTGACCAAGACTCTGCATAACTTTTGGAAAGCAATGCTAAATACAACTAGTAAATTCCTTGAAACGTTCACACATGGTTTAGTGGGGGCCAGACAAGAATGGTGCCATACGTGCCTATTCACATTTCATGACCTGCTTTCTCTTTTAATATCCCTGTTACTTATTTGTTTACTTGTCTTTTTGGCCAGTACAACTGAAAAGATTTCCTCACCTCTCTTTCCAAATGCATGGCCCTGCAGCAAACCACGCTTTATAACACATGAGGGAAGAAGAGGGTGGGGAGACACTGATATTTACACCGTGCTTTCCATTACCCACTCTGAGCTCCCAAAAGTCCCTTTCGCCCCTGTTAGGTCATTGTCATCGTACTGCAAAAGCATGCCATTCACTGAGAGGCTCCTCTTTGTCCAAATGTTTGTTATCTTTTTTGGGTAGGTGCAACACTGAGATGTGGTGAAGTCCCCCATGTCAAAAGAATGGCTACGTTTAGTTTTGCCCTCCAGAGGCAACATGAGGAGGCTGCGAAATTTGGACTCTGGCTGGCCCAGCAGTGGCTCTTTGTCTGAGTGGCGGGCCACTGTGGAAGTTCTGGAGTCTGTTGTCTCCTCCTTTTTCTGACATTTCAGTTCCAGGGAGGCAAAAGCTCCCATTAGACGGTCAATATTGTGTTTTGACCTGGAAGGAGGCCTCCACTTACTGGACAATGTGCCCTGTTCACTTTGGAGGCTATAGTCATCACAGTCACGGCTATTTGCAGAGCTGGAGGAAGAGGAGATGCTGCTCCGCGCAGACTGGCAGTTAAACTCCATAAGTTCATTTCTCACCACCACTTTGGGGTTGACTTGGGGCAAGACTCCGTTCTGAACTGGTTGTGCTCCATTTGTCTGTGAGTAGACATTGCTGACGTTGGACATCTTCCCCTGGGAATTGTTGCAGACCTTATAGCGGACCATGAGTATTACAATGAATACCAAGAGAGTTGCCACAATGATGCCTCCGATGATCAGAATCATGGTCCCACCCAGGAACTGGCTGTGCATCGACTGGCACTGAGGGTAGTCTTCTTTGGTGAAGAACTGGGCGCATCCCACAATATTGGTGGCAGTAAGGGTCGTGGCTGTGTCATCCCACATTGCCAGGACACAGAGGTCATAGCCTGTTCCAGAAACAAGGTTGTTCACAACAAAGGCTTTGCTTGTAGCTGGAATCATCCTTTAAACAAAAAGGAAAAAAAGGAGAAAAAACATTGGTTACTCTTGACTCTAAGGGTAAAGAGAAGAGAACAGACTTAAGAACAGTATGGTGTTTACTGTGCAGGGTACTGGCAGAGAGAAGTCAGAGACGTAAAATTCAAAATTCCCAGCTCCTCCAGCTCCAACATCCCAGCATTCAATAATGTGCAGATTTTGAGGGCCGTCTCTCACATGTGCAATAAAAGGAATAAGAAAAAACAGACCAGACTAGTCTAGGGTTGTTTTCTTTTTTTTTCCACACTTGCACCTGTTTTAATCTTAAATTTATTCAAACTTGAACAAATAACTCAGAAAGATCAGTTCATTCTGAGTGTGCAAATGACCCTTGTGCTTGCTGAATCTGAACCTGGCAGTTGTCGCATCTCTTCACGGGTGCCTGAACATTTACTGTGTGACATCCGCTGGTTACTTACCTTGTGAAGACAAGGGGCTACACTCAGTTTTTGCATTCCCTGAAAAATGCAAGGTAAGCAGCCACTTCTCTCTCTTTTTCCACTTCTCCACCTACTTTCCCCATCCTCCTACTCCCCACTCTGGAAAATATCTCCTAGAAATGCAGCTATTAACTTCTTTGCCAGAAATTTCTCCATGCAACCACCTTCCTCTGTGTGAGTAAAAAGGAAATACTGGTATTAGCACTATGGAATATGGAAGTGTGAGGAGAGGTAAGAAGATGCAGAAATGAAAACAAGAAGGATTCCTTTAAAATAAACAAATTCTACTCAAATGCAAATCTATTTTCAAAAACTGGGAATTAGAGGTATATAACTGAGTGAGGGACTGTGATCCCATTGGCATTGTGGAGACATAGTGGGATGGCTGCTGTGACTGCAGTGTCAGAATGGAAGGATACAGGCTCTTTAGGAAGGACAGACAGGGGAGACATGGAGGGAGTGTTGCGCTCTCTGTCAGAGACCAGCTGGAGTGTGTGGAACTCTACCTGGGGATGGATGAGGAGCTGACCGAGAACTAATGGGTCAGGATTAGAGGGAGGACAGGGGGAGGGGATACTGGAGTAGGATTTTTCTACAGGCTACCTGACCAAAATGAGTGAGTGGATGAGGCTCTCTACAGGCAGATAGCAGCAGCCTCACATTCACAAACCCTGGCCCTTACTAGGGACATCAACCACCCCGATGTTGGTGGAACAAGGTGGCAAGGCACAAGCAAGCCAGGAGTTTCCTGGGATGCGCTAATGACAACTTCCTTCTCCAAGTGATAGAAGAGCTGATGAGGAGGTGTGCTGTGCTGGACCCTGTTCTCACCAACAGCTGTGGGCTGGTGGGGTGTATGATGCTTAAGGGTAGCCTCGGCTGCAGCGACCATGAAATGGTGGAATGTGAGATCTGTAAGGAGGCGAGGAAGGCATGCAGCAAGCTCACTACCCTGTACTTAAGCAGAGCAGACTTTGACCTCTTCAGGGAATTGATTGGCAAGGTTCCATGGGATGAAGCTCTGGAGGGATGAGGCGCCCAAGAAAGCTGGCAAGTATTCAAGGATCTTCTCCAAGCTCTAGAGCTGTTCATCTCAGTGAAGAGGAAGTCTGGGAAAAAATTCCAGAAGTCTTGAATGGATGAACAAGCAGCTCCTGGAGAAACTAAGGCACAAAAAGGAAGCCTACAGTGGGTGGAAGCGGGGACAGGTAGCCTGGGAGGATTACAGGGAAGTTGTCCAAGAAGTCAGGAATCAGGTTAGGAAAGCTAAAGCCCTGACAGAATTAAACCTGGCCAGGGACATCAAGGCCAACAAGAAGGGCATCTATGGGTACATAGGGGATAAAAGGAAGATCATGGAAAATGTGGGCCCTGTGTGGAAGGAAATGGCACAGCTGGTTTCCCAGGATATGGAGATGGCCAAGATGCTCAATGATTTTTTGATTCAGTCTTCACTGGCAAGGATGAGAGCCATACCCCCAGAGTTACAGAAAACAAGGGCAGGGACTGGGAGAATGAAGAACTGCCCATGGTCAGTGAGGATCAGGTTTGGGAACACATGAGGAACCTGAAGGTGCACAAGTCCATGGGACCTGATGAAATACATCTGTGGGTCCTGAAAAAACTAGCGTATGAGGTTGCAAAACCTCTATATTTGAAAAGTCATGACAGTCTGGTGAAGTTCCCACTGATTGGAGAAGGGGAAACTTAATCCCCGTTTTTAAAAGGGGAAAAAGGAAGATCCAGGGAACTACAGGCCAGTCAGTTTCACCTCTGTGCCTGGCAAAGTCATGGAGCAGATCCTCCTGGAAATGATGCTAAGGCACATGGAAAACAAAGAGTTGATTGGTGACAGCCAACATGGTTTCACCAAGGGCAAATCATGCATGATGAATATCATGGCCTTCTTTGATAGGGTCATGACTTGGTGGATAAAGGACAGGCAACCAATGTCATCTATGTGGACTTGTGCAAAGCGTGCGACACTGCCCTGCATGACATCCTTGTCTCTAAATTGGAGAGGCATGGATTTGACGGATGGACCTCTTGATGGATAAGAAACTGGCTTGATGGCTGCACTCAAAGAGTTGTGGTCAATGACTCTACGTCCGAGTGGAGACCACCGACAAGCGGTGTTCCTGAGGAATCAGTATTGGGACCAGTGCTGTTTAACATCTTTGTCAGCGACATGGATGGTGGGATTGAGTGCACTCACAGTAAGTTTGCCAATGACAACAAGAATGGATAGAGAACATCCCTGAGGAGTAGGACTTGGGGGTATTGGTGGTTGAAAAGCCGAACATGAACTGTCAGCTTGTGCTGGCAGCCCAGAAAGCCAACTGTATCCTGGGCTGTATCAGAAGTGTGACCAGCAGGTTGAAGGAGGGGATTCTCCCCCTCTACTCTGCTCTCGTGTGACCTCACCTGGAGTACTGCATCCAGCTCTGAGACCCTCAACACAGGAAGAAAATATATTGGTTGGAGAGAGTCCAGAGGAGGGCCATGAAGATGCTCAGAGGGCTGGAGCACCTCTGCTATGGGGACAGGCTGAGAGAGTTGGGCTTGTTCAGCCTGGAGAAGAGAAGGCTCCAGGGAGACCTCATTGCAGCCTTCCAGTACCTGAAGGGGCCTACAAGGAAGTTGGGGGGGACTTTTTATAAGGGCATGTAGTGACAGTAAATGGGGCAATGGGTTTGAATTGAAAGTGGGGAGGTTTAGATTGGTTATCAGGAAGAAAATCTTCATTGAGAGGGTGGTGAAGCACTGGAACAGGTTGCCCAGAGAAGCTGTGGATGCCCCATGCCTGGATGTCTTCCAGGCCAGGCTGGATGAGGTTTTAAGCAACCTGGTCTAGTGGAGGGTGTCCTTGCTCATGGCAGGGGTTTGGAAATAGGTGATCCTTAAGGTCCCTTCCAACTTACACCATTCTATGATTTTATGATTCTGTGTTTTGCCTTACTTCCACACAACAGACACAAGTTAGAGAAAAATCTGAAATTGAAACAGGCCCTTTCTGACTTCAAGCTGCAGATCTTTAGCACCAGCAACAAGGGAGTCCTACAGACACTGACACCATGTAGGAAGCTGGTGTGACCATAATTGGGATCGTAAGTCCTGGACAGAATAAAAAGATATATTCCTTGTGGGAGTGCCAGGCGTTCTTCACCTCAAATCCTCATCACAGCTAGCAAAAACTGTAGCTCTGCAGAGCCCCTTCTGTGCAGTGGTAGGGAGCAGGCCTGCACAGAGAAACAGCAATATGAGATTCTGATCATCTTTGTGTTTATGCATTCATGCAACTTACACAGCCCTTCAGTCTGGCCACAGGCAAGGATGTGGCTCTTTTGAAAAAGCAAACAAACACAAAAAATATTCTGTAAGGGAAAGAAGTATTGGTGAGAGACACCTCAAATATAAACATCACCTGGCAGGTTTACTCAATGTTATATTTGAAATTCTTGGCACATTTATCATGCTAATGGAGATGTTCTGCAGACATAGATGAGCTATTCAGAATAAGCTGAGAGGTCATAAAGCAGCCCTCCTGGAAAACTCCGGATATAGTTGCTAAAATGATTTCTAATAGTCCAAATGTTTGGTCTGAAGTTATTTCTAAGTATCCTCCTCTCTCTGTGGCTCTGAGAACATCACACCACTGGCCACAGCAGCTGGGGCAATGCCTGCATCATCTTGAATTGTTCAAGGAATTTCATATGCACACACTAAGAATAATATATGTAATAACAGAATACTACTGATCTTCAAACTTATGATCTTCAAACTCTTGAACAGTTTCACCAGTTGCATCATATCTCCATCTGTATCAGCCTAATGCTATATGCACTTTCCACCATCACTCCCAACCATGTGCTTAAAAAATTCTACAGTGTCTAAGTCCTTCAGAAATTATTTCACTGTGAAGCCTCATTACAAATGAGTATTACTGTTAGCAGAGACAATACTCAACCCTATAAACTGGGTCTTGGGTCATAACTCTCCAAAAACAGACCCATAGCACCATATGTCAGTGTGGTTCCTTTTGTTTTGCACTGATGAAACACGCAGAGAACTTTATATTCTCTCCGAATAAACAGCAAACTGGGTTTACACGGTATATAGATTGGCACATACTTTTTGCCTATAGAAATGCAGTCTTTAAGCCTAACACACTATACCAATTCATAGAGTGAACACTGATAACAACATTTACAGTTTTCTTCAACTATGATTACACAGAAACTTCCAAGAAAATGTAACTGCCTGCAATAGTTCAAGGACTGGCAGGCAGTGATAGTGGCATGAAATGTAAAGACAGTTCACTTTTCAACATACAGCAGTGAGACCACAACCAGTCCTAAGGCTTGACCAGGTTAACTGTATTGAAACTTGCCATAAAAGCTCATCTTAGCCTTTAAAATAAACTGAGTTATTTCTAAACTCAGTCAGTTCTGGAAGTTTCAACTATGATAATATTGACACTATTAATAGCTTTATAAAGGATTACAGTTGCAATCCCAATTACGGAGAAAGCAATCAACTCACCATATACATCTAAAATTAAGAATTTCGGATGTTTCCATAAATAAACTTCAAATGTTCTTGTAAAATATTCAAATTATTGCAAAAGAACAGCTGAGCATAGGAATAAGCATCAAGTTCAAGAGTACTAGGAGCTAAGTAATTAATCTCAGACTCAGTTTCTAGCTTGCAGGAAAGACAATCTTCTTGTCATGAAGTTGCCAAATTGTAAGAGTATTTTGGCATTCTTCCATGCTTTATTCCACCCTCTCCAAACATGCTGCCAGCCAGCTATGATGGATGGCATCTCTTAACATTCCCCACACCTAAAATCAATGCAGACACATTTTCACTCAAGGATATGGATGATTCTTTGATTGTCCCCAAAATGGGCAGCTGCAAGATGCCACTTCAATATTTGCTTTGCTGTCTAACAGGGGGAGTGACTTCATGGCTGCTCTGTACATCTAGCACCATTAATCATGAACCACCGTAACCTGCCACTGGGACTCAATAGCTAGGAGCTGCCACAAAACTAAGAGAGGTCGTTAAAACTGTGTCTAGGCAGAGATCCTGCAAGGCTTTGTTCAGTCAACTCATCAGCTTAACACAGAAAGTTGGTTTCAGGTAGCAAGAGTCTATAGACTGGTTCATTGGAGAACAACAACAACAGCTTTTGAAAAGTTGTTAGTTTTTGAGACTCAGAAGATCACACGTACTAGCCCTCAGGCAGCAAACTTACTTAATTACAGCAGTATCTTGAGGCAAGGAGCCTGCCATTGCTCTCCAGGGCACTGTGATCTTGTGGAGATGCTTCTTATTGCAGAAAAGGAATAGAGATCTAAATATGATACTAGCCTTTCTTTAGAAAAAAAAAAGAAGAGTAACAGTTGACTAACCACAAGAGGAGATCAACTAGCAAAACACGTGACAATTTTGGAACTAATGATAGGTTATGATAGGCTTTCATGCGTACAGATTAAGGAGCCCAGGAACAGCGTGAGCTGGAAATACTCAGATATGTTAACAGTTGTGTTGGTTTCAGGCAGCAATGAACTCCTTATCTTCACAGTGTTGTTGGCTGGCCCAGAGCAGCTAAGGGAGTGTTTCATCCCATGGTACATCAGGTTCAGGGCACATGGGCAGTTCAGAGGTGGGAAGTGGCCTGGGCGGGATCATCAAGGCTTTGGCTAGCTTGATAACTTGGTTGTTAGCTCCTTTGCTAGCTCTTGGTGGGGTTGTTAGTGGTGGGGCTGATATTGTTAGTGGGTTGGGGGGGTCGGCTGGCTTTCCTCTCGGTCTTCTTGTCACTCTGGGGCTCTGGCTTTGCAGGCTTTTGGGCTCGGAATCTTGCTTCTCTGGCACGTGACTATGTCAGTCAGCAGGTGGTGAGCAATTGTATCCTATGTTCTGTTTTCTATTATTTTAATTACTTATTAGTAGTAGTATTGTTAGTATGACTATAATTTTCATTTATATTCAATTATTAAATAGTTCTTATCTCAACTTTTACGAGTTTCCTTGTCTTTTCTTCTGACTCTCCTCTTGCACTAGTGAGCAACTGTGTGGTACTTAATTGCTAGATAAGGTTAAACCACGACACAGTGTAAGTGTAAATGAAGTCCTAGTTAGGACAACAAAAAATTTGAAAATCTCCTTATGTCCAGACACATAAAACACAGTAATTTCTATCTTTCTCCTCTGGTTTATTTTCCTTGGGGTAAGAGGAGCAGGCAAATCTCCTCTACCTCTGCGTCAGAATTTTGTTACTTGATTCTTAAGCTGTTTCTGAATCCTATCTGAAGACAAAATACTCCAAAGAACACTATTCATATAAGAACATGGTTCTGACCTGTCTGAAAATCTTGCCTTTAAGGAATGAAATGAGCATGGGGTCTTACAACTGGCCTTCTTAATTTACAAAAAAGACCTCTCACCCTTTGGCACAACAGCATCACTTATAGGAAGAGGAGGAGACCTATGGCTAGGATTGGGGCATTGCATAAGTGTCTGAAATAGAACAGCAAAAGACAGATGCTCCTATGAGAGTTTATGTGTGATGAAGAACTACGAAGCTTAGATGAAAGTTTGCAGGGCTTTTGCAAACAATACATTCCCTTCAATCCATGGAGATTTACGTCTCATTTTGTGAAAGCACCAAAGTGAGATCATGAGCCTCTCTTTAAAAAAGGAAGGATAGTGCTAACATGCTTCTTTGAAGTCAACCTTATTTTCTACCACCATCACTAAACTAGTCCTTGTTATGTCCTTGTAGACACAACATATGGAAAGCAAGCAATTTTGTAATTACTCACTTCAGCGTGTGGTGATATTAAGAAAATTGGAAACAAATTACCTAGAAATGCGGGAGAATAAGGTTTGCTGCAGACTTCACTCGTAATCCCTGATGCAAGTGAGCACTGAAGCTTGCAGGGAGTGAGCTGTGCTGAGAATTTAGGAGACCTGAGTTTTATTCTTTATCACTTACACTGATATCAGGCTCTACTTTATCAGTAACTCTCAGTTCCTGAGAAATCATTTTGCTGTACTGTAAGTCTCCTCATTTATAAAATGGGGATAATGCCAGCAATCTCCTTTCAAAAGAGGCCTGTAGTGTATGGGAGGAAATTAGCAGATATTATGATTACACTGTAATATACAAATGGGTTCTTTTCTTCTTTGTAGCACTGGGGGTTAGCAGGAGTGAACTACTGGTAAATACTGTGGTTATGCAAAACAGACAAATTAGAGAAAAGTCAAATTGGGCTAATTGTCTAGGCAACTCTATTCCTTTCCTCCATCACCAGAGGGGTATGATACCATCTAGTTTTAGCGTGAAACTGTTTTAATCACTCATCTTGCAGGCAAGTGTCAAGGCAATTTCTTTGGGAAGGCACTTGCATCTCCCAAGATCCAGCTTTATACTGACCTGCTAGACTATGCTGCTTTTCTCATGGCCCTTTTTTTGTATTATCTAGGACTATATACTATCTATATTGCAATATGATTTCTCCTTTTGAAGGGAATGATAGGAGTTTAAAATGGAAAGTCATGCTAATTTATTAAATCCTTGATTCTGAAGGGTAAAAAAGCCCAAGCCCTAATTACTTGGATGGGAATTTTCTGTACCTAAACTGCTTAACCCAATCTCCTCCCGTGAGATTCTATGTATACATGTTGTGTTCCAGGACAGATACCTCACAGGAAATGGTCCACTTCTCTGCTGGTAAATTCTCTTTTCTTCCAGAGTGACTATAGAAAACTCTATACCAAAAATATCCCTTGGAATAATAACTCCTCAGCTATGCTAGAAGAAGCATGCAAGGAACTCTACCACGACATTAGCAATATAGTTGATGGGGTTCTGGTGCATGGAATGTTTCTTGGCCCTCACTGGTTTACCAGCAGAGCTGCAGCCTATACACTAAATAGGAAGCAACAGCTAAACAGTAGTGCTAAACATTGTCACTATGTACTATAGTTTATAATGAAGAGTGGAAGAGGAAGAGGGGTGCCAGGGTGAAATAGCTTGTGTTCTGTAAAATCATATTCCAGTTAGTTAGCACACTGACTTTCTTGTATTTTGTCTTAGTGTGAAAATATTGATCCCACTGTACATTCCTATTCTTAAAATTCCTCTTATACAAAGTTGAATTCACATAAGTGCATAATATTACCCTGATTGTTCTCAGAACTAGAAATTGATCTAGAAAATGTTAATGCTGGAATCTGACCAATTTTCATTTTTCAATGAAAATCTTAAGCCAAAAATGTTAATTTATTTCATCAATAAGTTTGTCCTTTGTTTTTAAATCTTCAGGTTTTTTTCCCTTCATTCGAGTTTCACAGGTAATTCTGAAAAAAATTATGTTTCCAACTAATCTTCCTCTAAACTTCTGTAGAAGGATCTGATAGAGTTCTACTTTTCAGGTGGAGTTTTCAGTGCCAGTGGGATTAAAGTATGATGGCAGGGAAAGGGGAGAGAGAAGGTGTCAGTGGTGACATACTGGAGAAAGAAGGTCTAAAGAGCACATAAAAAGAGTTGATAATTGGAAGATGGAGCTCATTGCCTGTAGAAGGACCACATTAAGTATCCTTTAAAGACTGGTGGATGTAGCTCAGTGGCACATAGATCTTGCTTCTTAACAGACAGAGATAGTAATGAAGTGTTATTTCATTGAGGACAGGTAAGGAAAGAAGAAGGAAGAAAATGTTGAAGTGGGAGAGAATGCAAGAAGAAAATTGGATAATGAACACTGGTGGCTCTGGAAGTGTCAGACCAGCAGAAAATTATAGAATGACAAACAAGTTTAAAGCAGCCATTGGCAGGACACTCTCAGGTATGTAGCTACCACCAAAATGACGGAAGAAGTCCAGGTGGCTACTGAATAGGGACCAAGATCACACAGACAGCTCAATATATAGTTGAGTACATTCAAACATAGGTAAAGATCTTTCAGCAGAAACAAGACAATTAGAAAGATAGTGAAGAGAATCAAGAAACTTGAAAGAGTTCAGATGGTGGACAGATATTAAGGAAGCTGGAGAAACGAGCAAAACAAGATCAGGGGAACAGTAAAAGGATCTAAATTGCAGCGAAAATGTCACATGTGATATATCGCTTAGGAGCAAGAGCAAGTAATTGACAAATTTGGACAAATTACAAATGTTGGTATTCTTCTCTGCTGCCAACTTTTGTAATTTCCTTGAAAGTTTTATGGTTTATACTGTTGTCATTTTTTGCTGTGTTTTTATCCCAGAAAGCCCCAGTTTCTGCAGTCATGGAATGAAAGTAGAATCTGGAATGTTATTAAAAAATAAGTAAGCTAACAATGGAGATTAATTTCTGACACTTCAAATTTAAAAATAAAAGCCTTTGAATATATATCTTCAGATCATTCTAAAACCTCAAGAATCAAAAAACATATACAAAGTATGATGTATATTATTGTGTGAGATCTCACAGCCTTCTGGCAGCTGATTCAAGACTTTTTAATCTAAGAATTTGAAAAAGACAGAAACCTGTCATGACTTGGAACTTAAAAAAAATGACAGTTGTTTTTCTGGTGTTCTGGGAAAAAAAGATAGTTGTTAGTATTAGCAACAGGGAGTAATTCCTTTGTCACTCATGTCAACATAAGGAAATGTCAGATAATACCAGGAGGTAGCCAGACTTGTTCAGTAAACACTAACTCAACCCAGCATGAATAATTTCCCACATTTTTTATTTGATTTTTTTTGGGGGGCTATACCATACAATCATAATTTTGCCTTCAGATGGAACATTTATTATTAAACACAAATCCCTTCCTTCTTCTCTGAATCTTGTCTACTCATCACTCATGCATCCAGCTGCCCTTCAGAGAATCTGTCTTGTCAAATGAAACACATAGTACATATAAATTCATTTTTATTTCCTAATTTGCTTATGCTCTTTTCTGCTTATTTAGAAAAGTGGGGTGGGAGGTGGGGAAGAGAAGACAGAGCCAAAAGCAATTGATATGTCTGTCACAACATGATGAGCCAGAGAGATACTGATAATGAATATATTCCCTGTGCTACAGGCGAAAGGAAAAAGAACCCAAACAAAACCCAAACATTAAACTACTAGCTCAGAGAATATAAATTTCTGGTGATATCTGATAGGCCACTGAACAGTGTCCCCTGGGGATGCACTGAAGTTATTCAGCAGGTGACAGAAAAAAGTGTAGGCTTCTAGGGGACATTACTGCACAAGGCGGAGAAAGGAGAACAGTGGTACAAGGTATTCTGCTTCCCTCCATTGGTCATTTTTCTGAGAGAAAATGTTCCTCTCTATTATTCCCAACCGGATTTTTGTGGACAATATGGAGCCATAGGCAGGCAGAACTGGTGAGGCATTTAGGGATGAATGAAGCCCACCAGAATCATCCCGTAATGCTTTCAATCAAGGAAGGTGCTCAGTTCATCTGTCCAGGTGCAAGAGACTGCCCTGGGATAACCTCATTTTGGTTAATGTTGGTATGACAACACAAAATTAGACTTCCATGCTCCCTGATCTGTGCTATCATTCCTTTCACGTGGATGTGACAGCACCAGGAATTTAGTGCCCTGATCAATAAATCTTATCTTTAAAAGGATTGCAGACAAACCCTAGGAATATTTGACAGTAGAAAAGATAAATCCAGTCACACCCAAGCTATTCAGCCACAGAACACCTTTCACCTCAATATACCTGAGATACTGTCTTGGAAAAAACAACAACCCTCACACTAATTCAAAACCAACTAAAACATATTTAAGATCATTATGAGAGTAATTAAAAGCCCACACAATATTTCTGTTAGTGAATGTGAAGCTGAAGTATTTATGGAAACAATGCATAACCATACTAATAAATTTACACTGTATCATGTTAATGTAGAGTTAAAAACTTATCGTAATTCACAGAAATGTTTCAAAAAGCCAGACACTAAATTTGAAATTAATCAAAAAGTATCTAAAGTCAGTAAGTTATTCCACTGAGAGTTGTAACAACATGTAACATCTACCCCCTTTCTAAAGATGGGAAGAGATAAAACTTAACCACCAAAGGTGTGTTCAAGTCATCAAGTAGAGTGTGGGACCTGGGACACTCCTTGCTCAGGTTTTTATAGACATATAGCCCACCCACTTGGCTGAAGCGTCATGCTTATTCTCTCTGACTCAAATAATTTTGAACTCTTTTATGTCGAGTTGAACAGTTACACCAGAAAAGTCATTCTACCATACCAACAGAGGTTCCCAGAAGAGAAGAAACATTAAAAGTAATGAGCACATCTAGGAGCTCAGAGGAAATTAGTTTGCAAAAGGGATTCTGCTATTTTCCTGGCAGAACACAGCTGTGAGATTCTGCTAAATGCTGTCCTTTCTTGAGAGTTACAAGCAGGGCTTTCCACTTATTTCCAGGCAATGAAAGATGTACAAATTATAATGAGAGGATCAAAGGGAGCTGACTGGGATCCTATAGTGGTTGACAGCTGCCCATCCCCTTTTTCTGTAAGAGCTCATGTGAGCTGAGGTGGAGTATCTTCAGTGACCTACTAGCAGTTTTGTTCATGGTTACTATGCAAGGCACTTATGCTAGGTTGCAAGTCATACATCCTGCAGAAATTCTCTGTCCTATCACACAGGCTAATTTTGTCTCCAGAAGGTTGTGCTGGAGTGACAAAAACTCCAGGCGCTGCTTGAAGTTATGTTCAACTGTGTTTTGTAATGGACTGGTTAAAGGAAACTCCAGCATGTTGTTTCAGCCTCCTCTGTCACATGTTTGTGCACTGGTGGGAGAAGTGTTGTGCCAGCTAACAGCTGACAGTACCACTCAAACTATTCCAACCAAAAGAAAGAACGTTATTGAGTGAATCAGAGGTCTCACTACCCATACAAACTGTATACACTGATATATCATTCTGTATAAAAAAATGTTTCAACATCAATTTAAGACACAATTTATGTGTTATTTAAAAGTTTAATCACATATCATGTAAATGTTCCCCCACCTCAGTGATTGAATTTGTTGTGGATAGTCTCAAGAGATCAGGAATGGTTATCTACCAGATTCTGTAGCATATCTCTCATTATGAAATTGAAAATATGATTCTAATTCTCAGTAGAGAGGACGAGAGAACTGCATTTGCCAGTTCCCAAAATATGAGCTAAATCAGTATCAACTCACCAAAGATACAGCCAGTGTATACCTATATTCAGAGTAGAACATAGCAACTATTTAGAAACATGAAAAGGTGTTTATTTGGAGGGACTTTTACCATCACAGGAAGGTTGAAAAGCAATCAGGGAAACTGTAAAATTGAGGATCCAAGCCTTTAGCCTCTCAGAGAAGATTGGAAATAACTTTTACTATCTAAAATGGATACAGTAGAATTGCTTGTTTCATGTAAATTAATAAAAGGTAGTAGAAAAAAAGAAAAGGGAAGTTTGAATAACAAACTTTTTATATCAATCATAAAACTTTCAGTTTCTGAGTTAGGAGAGGGAGAAAATCTTTTGCAACAAAAATGTCTGTGAAACATGCACAACAATGCACATGGTAAAAAGTACCAGGATGATTCAGGATGACTTTTGCAATAACATTGGGAAAAAAGGTTCTTTTTTCAATTGCAGAATGAGAACACGTGGCACAAAAATCATTAATGGTCAAAAGCATTGACTCCTGGGGGAGGGGAAAGAAGCAGCATAGATATGTAATAAAGGCCTAAACCACCTAAAGCAGTGGTTTGACATTTTGCCACTTTCTGGGTGTTGCATATAAAGCAAAGGAAAAAGAAGGCTAGAATGACTAAATGGGCTAGAAAGACATGGAAACGGTGAATTTTGGAATGCTCTACAAAAGGCCAGGACACAGTTACATCCTTTCAGTCTGCTCTACCAAAATTAGATAAAAGCATTTCTCAGCAACCAGAGACGACACCCTGCTTCTTTCAAAGCTGAGCATGGACCGAAACCATACTGTGTGAGGAGTGACAAATGCATTACTGAAAAGGAAAGTAAAATCCCTCCAGTAAGGAAGCAAGTTTTAATTTATAATGACCCCAGGAGGAAGAAAAGGAGAAGTCAGTGGTATATTCCAATAATAGCATGATATTGCCATCTAGAAATATGTTTCTCTGCTAAACGATCTTTGGCAAGTGTCACAGATTTCTAGTGCAAAATGAACAAAGTATACTAAAGAGCAGTCTACTAGTGCTTTACACATTACAAATGAGACCCAGAAAACAGAAGGAAGATGACATGAGTCATCTGATAGGCTGATGGCATGACCCAAAAGCTGAATGTAAACAGTCCAGAATCCCAGGCTATGTACCCCAGTGGTGAACTCACTGCAAAGAGGAAAGCATGAGCAGTCTTTACTGGATTTTCTTATTCCAGGTACTGGCCATATATTTTGCAAATACATATTTGGCCCTCCTCCTGTTACTTCTCACTTAGGGAAATTACACAGAAGGTTTTGAAGTACTTGGAAAGGAATTAAATCTTACTTTTCCGCAAGATTACCTATTAAATGACTTTACAGATATAAGACTGCTTAAATTTGGTGTCTCCCCTTTCTTTCAGAGAACCACAACTGTTTTGTTTAGGCTTGATGATGTATTAAGAAGACACTAGATTTTATTTCTCATGTTTCAACTACTCCAATTGATAAAGTTTTACCTGGCTCCTGAGATTTACGCATGTACAGCTTAAGCTATGCGGTTTTGGTGAATATGGTTTATAATCAGATAGATTCACACAGTGGGCAGCTGATCAGCAAGTTAATAAGCTTTCACATGAAAACCAACTACAACAAATGCTAGATATGCCATCAGTCTGTTGATATAGCTACATCCAGATCTGCTATGCTTATTGCTTCTTTACCATGATTAATTATTAGTCATTATACCTGATGGTTTTTTCAGTCATGAATATTTCACTGTCTCCCAGTAGAACAAAAGCTTCTACATGTTATAGGCATCCATTTGAGGTCATTACAGATAATGGAAAACAGATTGTGAATAATTTCACTGAAAAATTCTATAGATACTGTAGAATCATATGTGTAAGAGCGCCATGTACTGTTCAAAGTGAAATGAAAGAATAGATTTTTCTTAATCTTTGCTTGAAAAATTTTCAAAGCAGTGAGTAATGAAGGAAGAGACTGGCAGATTGCTCTTCTCTGCACAGTTTCAAGTGTAAAGCCTGCAAAACTCTCTTCTTCCTTCTGTAAAATCTTCTCTGAGCTTTCCTGCTGTATCTCCAGATAGCATAAGTAAGTAGGATATGCAAAAACGACCCTGAGAGCTAAATCAGAAGATAAGGAGTAAAATGCAAATCAAATACACAATGATACTAAGCCCACAATTTTTGCCCACTTGGAGAATACAAAATCATTTGTCACCTCTACTATCAGGCAAGGGAAGGCTGTCCTCATCCTGTCAAAATGAGCAGTAGTAAAAATTTGCGAAGTGTTCATTGATAACTGAATGTTGATTCATAACATCAAGCAGCATCAAAACCTCAGTGTGACCCCTCTGCAAAGACTAAGGAGTAAAAATTCAGGCACAATCATTTCTAGAAAGGAGAGTAAAATCTCCTAATCTAACAAAATCATTACATAGAAATATAAGATCCCAGACTTCTTGGACAGAACAGCCAGCACTGCATTCTAGAGTTCCATGACTCTGCTTACCTATACATATATTTATAATGAGTTTTATCAATAAAGGCATTTGACTCAACATTTCTAATAACCAATGCAATGTCCCTCCTTAACAGCTATATAGGTTGGGAGAGTTCCTCACATCTTCAGTCAAGCAAGAACAAAATTTGTTGCCCTCAGTAAAGCATTTTACTTCCTTTTCTCAATAAATGATCACCCCAGAAGTGCTGGAGTGCAGTTCAGAGTTTATGAGCAAGTGAATAATGTAGACAAGAATTTTACTCCCTTACGAAGTCCTGCAAATCTGTGCACCACTAGCAGAACTGCTGATTTTGGCTTCTCTCAATGGACTGGGTTGGGAGGATTCCTAAACTTGCCTCTGCACTGCTTGATACACAGTTGCTGGTCTTAGAGTTCCCTTCTCTAAATGATGATTGAGTCCCCTTTCTAGGTTGTGCCAAGACAGTGTTGTCCATGTGCCATGTGGAATTGGTCCATCAGTCTGTGGCAGGACTTCAACAAGGCATAGTATCTGTCTTTTTCCTTGAGGAGAGAATGAGGGCAAGACTCAAGCATCTTGACTGATGAGATGACCTTTCCTACTTTCTTGCTGAGAAAGTCAGCCAGCTTTGGAGAGAAGGATTTATATATTTTTTAAAGTTTAATTTCCTTCCTCATTAGTCTGCCTCACCAAAATGACAGAAGGAGGGAGAGTCACCAGCAGAAGAAATTTCTGAACAGCAGCTCTTAGTAAACAAGAGGGGAGGATGTGGTCTGCACCCAGGTGACTGTAAGAGGAATGTCCACATTTCCTGCAGAAGCTGTAGCAGAAGCAGCAAGATGGGAATGGTCTAACAAGAGCTGTCTTTTGTCCTTCAAGTCTGCTTGGGAGCTGCCCATGTTTCCACAGACCCTGGAGATACCTCAGGCACAACACACCACTGTTCTTTTCCTTATGCCTTTCCCAGCAGATTGTAAATGGAAGAAAAATTCTGTCCAAGCACCTCAAGAGTTTTTATCCACTTTGAGATTCAGGATTGCTTTCAGAAGAGACATTTAGGGTGTAGCCCTTTCTTGGCCATGTGCACAATGTCTTTGTGGGCGTGTATTTGTACTATCCCCCCAGGTTCAGCATGAATCATTTTCCTAGACCTGACTTGGGTAATATTTGCCCTACTGTGATGGTGCGACAAATCATTATTTGGTGGTTGGAAAGTGCTGCGTTCAGGGATAGAGATAGCCGCAGCACTGCAGAAAACCTCTATGAGCTGCTGCCTTTTACATAACTTGGAGAAGTTACTATCTATCGTGCCTTGTAGGCAGATTAAAATTAACTTGTCTCAGCCAACAGACAGAGCCAAACAATTCCCCACAATACATGTGTTTCTCTCTTCCACATTAGCCTGACTATAAGCCACAAGTCAAGGATGAGTACGGCCCTAAATTCACGTGGCTATGCACCTAATGAAGGTATAACTCTGACTCATGGTGATTAAATTTCAATAAAATATTCAAGAATGTTTAATTGGTTTTAACACCTCAGCAGTAGAAAAGAATTTATTCTGTCATGACTAAACTTCATTACTATGTTTCAGAAAATTAGTTGGTATTTAATGACCAAGCTGGCAAGTTTTTGCAGTGTCATAGAAAAGGTAAATGGATGGAAATGTTTTTCTAACCACGAGTGCACTTTCTCACCCATAGTGTACATGGTGGTCTACCACAGATTTCCCCTGGGACTTTTTTTCTCATGTGCACTCTGGGTTTGTCTGCAGATACTGGCCTCTTTATTCTCTGAAGTGTCTCAGAATTTTCATAGACATATTTCTAAATTCACTCCTATGTGGATTTCTTTTTTTTTTTTTTTACCTTGCTATGGAATTAATCCCTCCACGCTCCCTCCAGCACGAAGACAAATATGATCGCTACTCCTGAACATATGGTACAGCCTAAAATAGGGTTATCTTGTAGGAGTGTAACTGTATGGATCACTTATCACACAGTAACCAACGGAGGATTTAGGTGATAGCATTGCTTTTTCTTTCTCAAACTGCTCATGTTCAGCTTTTTTCTGTCTACTGCTTTCCAACATGTTCATGATTCCTCGAGAGGGGAAAGTCCACCCCCATTACAACTGGCCTTTTACGTATTGCTCAGCAAACTTGGATTCACTTTACTGCAAGGGAGTAGTTGTATAAGATGCAAAAGCAAACATACAAATGTTATGCTCCTTTCTATGTTCATCATCCTAGATTTGTCCAGATTAATTCCCCATAAGGCTGAAATTCAGTTTCTGGAGTGTATGCTGACATTATGCCACAGATTTTTGTCTCTAAAGAGAGCAATCATGTGAAAAGACCGATTTTCAAAGTTACAAATTTCTATGTTGCTCTCAGTATAAGAGAGAGGATGTTAGCATAATATTTTATCCCAAAGTGATCTTCTCAGATTGCAAGTTTTCTCCCCTAAGAACCTATAAACATCTTCAGAGACCCACATGATGAAAATGAAGGGTCATTATTCTATGGGAATTCACCACAGTTTTAGTCAAGTACTTTGAGGACTTCAGAATGCTTTAACCAATATTCGAAAGTATCTAACTAGAACAGTCTCTAATGGAAATCCTTTATAGAACTCAAGAGACAGCTACCCTGAGTTGAAGGAACGCCTGGCTCTATTCTTGGTTATAAGACAATCTTATAGAGGGGGAGTTGGCTCCTCTGATGTATCTGTGCATTGGCTAAAATAGATTCAAGGCTTGGTAGAGCAATGCTACCACAGATGCCCACACAAAAGTTTACAAATACATGACAAAAGTAGACCTAGTCAGGAAATCTGACTGAAACAAACTCTTTACCTAAGCCAAAATTTCAAGTTTGATGATGGCTAGTGTCAGGAATGAACACTTTTAAAGGTGGAAGAAAAGTTTACTGTGGATGCAGGATGACTCAGATAAAGGGAAATTGGAAGTATATGGGACAGTATGGCAATTGAAATCTTAATGCACACAATTGTAACATTAGTGTACACAAAGATGTTCAGTTTTATTAAACCTGTTGACTTTCACAGAAGACTTTGATTGACAGTTTGACTTTTTTTACATTCTTGCCTTTGTAGGTGGCTGATTCCCAAACATTAAGAGAAGTATGGGTAGTCATGGTCATCTAGTATGACCTTGTGGACAGCAGAGTCCAGCGTAAGCTGAGGAGTTTATCTAGGGATTCTTCTACTGAGACACAGCACAGTGGTTTACTGACTGGACATATGTTCTTAAGGATTTCTTAGGGGATGAGGACTTGTTGACTCCACATCATCCTAAGAATTCATACCATAAGGTTAAAATGTCACTGCTCATTTCCAAATTGAAGGCATATGTCTTCATTTCAGCCTGAGAAATATAGAGAGTGATTTACACATCTGCATATAAAGCCAAACTCATAAGCAAACAACCAACTTTGCAGCAAGATAGAGAAAATGTCAGCCTACTTAAAGCTGTTGTGAACTATTAATGTTGGGAATTTTGGTTTTGGAAGAATCAGAGGATGCTACGGGCTTCTATACTTGGGGGAATAGAGCAGGGGTTGTGGACATTTGGGATGTAAAGAATAATGTCATGCGTGATGGATGGTATCTTACTTATCAAAATGACTAGCTAAATAGATTAACAGGTAAAATATTAAATACATAAAGTGATTGAGGGATAGGCTTGAGAAATCCTGTGTGGCCACAGACAATCTGCCCAAGGCCACGATAAACATGAAGACAAGTATCCAGAGTTTATTTATGGGGAAAAAAAAATAGGAAAAATGGCTGAAATTGAAGGGGATGCAATGACACCACGGGAAAAGGAAGACTATGAAATTCTATGTATAAAAGGAAAAAGAAGATAGTCCCAAGTATTCAAAGCCAGTTCTGGAGTATCTGGAGAGATAGCTCATTTGTTTTATATCCAATCATTTCCACCTGAAACATGTTTGTGACTCTGAGGTACTCCTATGTGTTATTATCTCCATACAGAGAGAAATAGGAACAAAACCCCAAATATTTAGCAGATTTTTCTGAAGGTGACAGGACTACATGGATACAGAAAAACATAAACCCAATGTCTTTTTAGCTTAGCATGTTAGTTACAGTTTTTACAGTACTACTCAGTTCTAAGTTCTCTCTACTACCACTTTGATCATCAGGGAATCTGTGGGGGAGGCCAGCACCATTCAAGCTCAAGGGTTTTGTGCAGCAGCTCTTTAATACTTTCATGACAAGCCATTTTCAAAACTTTTGTTGTGGAGATCAAATAAAAATGACCTTTATCCTTTACTTTTCTCCATTCAAGGTCAACAGCAGTTCTGTGATCCACTGTCAATGGCATATGATGGCCATGGAGGATATCCCATTGCTGCCAATGATAAATAGTTGCATTTCACTCTCCTCAGGACCATAACTCACTCAAAGCTTCAGCATCTGAGAATGATGGAACATCCTTGGAAGAGATAAATCCATAAATCCTTCCAAGCCAACAGAAAATTACCAGGTCTCTTGGAGTTTCTTCATAAGTCAGGCTATAGTTTTCAGATTAATATATGCATGTGAACAAGGGGGGGAAAACAGATCCCCAGTAGAAGAAATCAGGGAAGTAATTTAAGGCTGGTGATTTTCACTTTCTATGCCTTGTTCACTGTTGCTCACTTTGAAAGAAGATGTCAGACAGGTAGAAACCACTTATTGTCCACACTATGTGCATCTGCAGCAATTATTTCATTTGCAGTTGTGCTGGGAAGCACATTCTGAAACACACGACTTCTCCCAAAAGCAGCTGTATGATAACATCACGAACTAGCCTTCAAAAGGATGGCCTGTGGGAGTAGTGCATCAGTCACGTCATTCGGAGATATATCTGTCGATTTTAGCCGCCAAAATTTTTTGTTTGTGATAGCTCTGTAAAGCAAATTCATGTATCAGAGAGACACAGACTATGTTTAGGCTACTGCATCATCTACAAATGGCTTGGCCACTAAGTCTCCACCTTCCCAGCTGGCCAGAGCTCAAAATCTATCACTATGGAGAGAAAGAGTCTTGCCCCCATCCTGGCAAAGTGGGGGGCAGCCCTGCTGCTTGAGTCTTTGTTGACTCCAGATCAGGGGTCCACCTGAGACATGAGCCCCAAGGAAAGGGATGGCGGCTCTCACTGCCCTGACTGCATGCTGCAGCTGGAGAGGAGGAAGGGTGGCCCTCCCTGAGTTGCTTCTGCCATCACTGCCTAAACCAGATGTTGGAGCTAGGTGGTACAGAAACCTTTCCTGGGCAGCCAGGCAGGCTGGTTGAGTAGGTTGACAACTACACTAAGCCATTTTGTAAACAAAACAGAAGGCATGTGTGATTTCCAAAATGCTAACTGTAGGAACTCTCAGCTACACAGCATAAAGTTCTGCTTTGAAGCTTAACAAAGCTTTTTGGGACTCACATCAGAAAAGTCTCTCATAGTTCTAAAGAAGCTGTGGTTTATTTAAAAGAAAATTAAAATTAAATAGTTTTATCTGCATCTTTCATTTTTAATAAGAGTGTTCACAGGTTCAAGAAAAAAAATTAGCATTTTCAGCTATCCATTTTCAAAAGCAGAACTTATAAATCTTTTTACTGTTTTTTGTTTTTCAGTGAAAACCTTTAAAATTTTAATGGAGTAGAATATGATTTCCTATATATTTTCCATACATGTTACATAATTTCACTTTGCATTTTTGGGGAAAAATATCTACAATTTTCTGAGTTCTTCTACCTACAGATATTTAGAATTAGCAATGGCCTAACTAAAAAAAAGCTTGAATATTTCTTTGAATAGTCAGTCTCTGCATCATTTTGGTCCTTATCCAAATCTGACTGAACAGCAGTGAAATTTCCATACCTTCTAAAGATGCAAAATAGGCTGGAACCCACAGAAAAGGCTGTTCTGCTGCCATTCCTGGCCTGCTCTACAGCAAAAGAAAGCACCTCATGTCATCCCTGTGATGGAGTAGAAAAAATACCGCATATTGAGAGAACTGTGTGTGTTAACCCATCCTTGGAAACAATATTGCGTTTCTTATCTCTGAGTCCTCATGGCAGGTTGCTTCCACTTCTGAATACCTCAAGTGTAGTTATCATTTTGTATATGTTAGATACATGTACCAAGAACAACCCACGTTGAATGAAAAAACTGTCCCCTAAGTGTATATTCATCTACCTGTGTTCAGTAAAATAATGGTTAGCGTAAAAGGTATCTCAAAATAGGGGGGTGAGAAGAGACAGCATAAGGATAAGCAGCCAGTCAGATCACAAAATGCAATCTGAACTTATTTATCTAACAGAAACATTTAAACAAACAAACAAAAAAAAATCTCTGCACAGAAATGTTGAAAGTCATAGCTCTCATAATTACACCAATTAGCAAAAAGTCTCACCAAATCTCCAGCTTGATAATTCCGAATAGAAAATAAAGCAGAAGAAATCTCAGTGTGGTCATGGATTAAATCACAACTGGAAAAAGAGCATCCAGTCCCAACAAGCAGTCTGTTGTTACTTACTATTTTAGTTCTACTCAGCTCTTGATCTGAAGCAAAATTAGAGGGGAACAAAGTGAGAGGAAGCAGGGCTTGTGTTAAGCAAAGTTATATTTCATTCATATTTGGGAACATGTGTTCACATACGTCACCTTTTCAAATTGTATCTTTCATCTTCATTCGTTCACCTTCAGCTAAATTTTGTGCAGCTCAGCCTTTTCGAACTGCCATTAAAACAACACGTGTGAGACAGAACTGCAGATAAACAGCAGTGTGTGTCACCTGGGAAGTTGTCCTGCCACTGCAAGGAAAAAGACAAGTCATCATGCGCTCAAAATTGAGCAAAACGTCTGAAGATGTAAGAGAGGGGTTTTCTGTTTCATTGCAGTGAAAAACTTAGCTAGGAGGGTGCAGCTGGGATGGGACAAGTGTGGTATCTATTGTTACTGTCAGAGAATGACAGAAAAATATGATGGCTCCCAGGACATGAGCTGCAGCCGGAGGGGTTTGCCTCCTGCAGCTGCTGCTGCTGAAGGCAGAGCCATTCGGTTTCTGTCTGGCAGAATACCAAATCATACCCCCCCCAAGGGAGTTTGTGTAAAGTGCACAAATATTTTGCATTAGTTGGATGTCCCTCAGGCTGCATGTTCAAAGCTCTTTCTGGCATTAACACTAGATACATCTAGTAAAACCTTGGTAATGGCAAAGCTGGTCGAATACATCAAACGAAACACATCTATAGTGTTAAAATAGGGGTTTCTGCTAGATCTATTTTTTTTCTTGTCTCTTATAAGGAAGATTAAAGTGAAAGGTGAAGAT